>NW_028327178.1:50859393-51010909 GCF_987537825.1 Furipterus horrens | reverse complement strand
ATTTAGCTCTCTCTCTCTCTCTCTTATATATATACATATATCCTAAGTTGGGAAACGCCACGGGGATGGGGCTTTGATTGTTTTTACAGTGTGCCTAGCATTTCCAGTTGGTGGGAAACCTAGTGTTTCTGTCTTGGTCCACGTTCCAGCTTATTCTATCACAGGAGACTTGTTCATCGACGAGTACCCCTAGCAGGCATGTTAACTACTTGTCCCCGTGCCCACAGTGTTGTGGCAATATTTTGAGAGGAGAGAGAGTGGGAATGAATGTGAGTATATAGACAGGAACAGAACAGCTGAAAAGTTTTTAGAAAGGAAAGGAGAAATTTTAGAAAAGAAAAGAAAGCTCCCTTACTTTAACTAAGCACACCGGGGGCCTTACCAAGAAGATAGTGCCGCTGTGCCTCCTTTCGGGAAGATTTGCCCAATTTTTCTCTCTGTCTAGGCATACTGTCCACAGTCCTTGGCTCGTAGCTGGTGGCACTTAAGCGAGTCCTCTGCCCCACATTGGTGCACCACCTGTGAGAGACTCTGGGTCCCTCGGAATGAATGAAGAAAATACTCAGACACTCACCATCTGAGGAAGGAAAGGACGGTTGTTTTTTTTTTTTTCTGAGGAAAATCGCCCCCATTTCTTTATTAGCCAGGGTTTTTATCTACTTTCTACATGGGGAAATGCATAAGAAAAACATGCAGCTCTTCACCAAATGGTTGGGAGTAATAACAAAGGGAAATGCAGATCAATACAGGGTTGAAACGCCCAGGTATTTTACACAAGTTCAAAAACATTTCCTCTTACTTAATTGTTCTGTTATCACATTCTACTGACAAGAATTTGGGGCCATTGAGAGAAAAACAGAGCAGGTTCCCTTTTCTTTAAAAGCCACTTTGTATTTCTATTCTACCTTTAAAACCCCCCAGAGGGTGGGGTTCATAGCAAGCATGAAAGACAAAAACCAGTGGGTTAAGACCAAGGGCTGGGCTCCACACAGTGGTCAAAGTCTTTTGAATCATGCCTGCCTGTCTCCCACACTTCTTCAGTATCTTATAATTTCCTGGGTACAGTTCTTTTATATCTGTGGTTAAATTTATTCCTAGGTATTTTATTCTTTTTGAAGCAATTGTAATTGGGATATATATATATTTTAGTTTCCCTTTATGATAGTTCAAAATGCAACTGATTTCTGGATATTGATTTTTGTATCCTGCTACTTCAATGAATTCATTTATCCATTTTACTACTTTTCTGGTGGAATCTTTAGGGTTCTTTATATACAGTATCATGTCATTTGCAAATAATGACAGGTTTACTTTTCTGATTTGGATGACTTTTATTTTTCCTTGTCTGATTGCTGTGTCTAGGACTTCCAGTACTATTTTCAGTAAGAGTGGTGAAAACAGACATCCTTGTCCTGTTCCTGATCTTAAGAAAAACTTTTGTAATTTTTGTACATTGAATATGATGTTGGCTGTGGGTGTGTCCTATATGGACCTTATTATGTTGAAGTATTTTCCCTCTATTCAACTTTGCTGAGAGTTTTTATCATTAATCAGTGCTGGATTTTATCAAATGCTTTTTCTGCATCTATTGATATAATCATGTGGTTTTTATCCTACATTTTACTTATGTGGTGTATCATATTTATTGATGTGCAGATATTGTATCATTTTTGCATCAATGAAATAAATTCAACTTGTGGTTTATGATATTTTAAATGCATATCTGGATTTAATTTGCTAATATGTTTTTGAGGATTTTAGCATCTACGTTCTTCAGGGATATTGGCCATAATTTTCTTTTTGTAGTGTCTTTATCTGGTTTTGGAATTAGGATAATGCTGGCCTTGTAAAATGAGCTTAGGAATTTCTCCTCCTGAACTTTTGGGAGTAGTTGGAGAAGGATAGGTGTTAGTTCTTCTGTGAATGTTTGGTTAATTTCACCTGTGAAGCCAACTGGTCTAGTACTTTTTTTTTTTCAATTTGTTTGATTATTGCTTCAGTTTCACTAGTTGTAATCTGTCTATTCAGATTCTCTGAGTCTTCCTGATTCAGTTTTAGAAGACTGTATGTTTCTAGGAATTTACCCATTTCTTCCAGGTTGACCAGTTTGATGGCATATACTATTTTTGTGATTTTTTTCTCTTTTTTTTAAAAAACAGTAATTTATTGTCTCACAGTTTTGGAGGCTAGAAGTCTGAAGTCAGGGAAGAGCCATGCTCCTTCTGAAAGCTGTGGGGACAATCCTCTCTTGCCTTTTTAAACTTCTGGTGTTGCGAGCAATCCTTGGTGTTCCTTGGCTTATAGATATATCACACCTATCTCTGCCTCCATTGTCACATGGCTCTCTTCTTCCTGTATACCTGTCTCTGTGTCTCTTCTCTCTTATAAGACACCATTAATGTTAATTTAAGGGCTCACTCTACTCCAGTATGATGTCATCATAACTTGAGTATACCTGCAAAGTCCTAAAACCAAAAAGATCACATTCACAGGTACAAAGGGTAAGAATTTCAAGATAGCTTCTCTGGGGGACACAATCCAACTCATAACAGAGATCACTACCTGGGAGATGGGAATGAGCCCTTCATAGATAATTAAAAACATAGCACGCTTTACCTAAAGCTGAGGCATTCTGGAAGTGCCCAGTGTTGCTTAAAAATTCCACTATGCTTTCACTATTATTTCTACTTAAAAAAAATATATTTTTATTGATTATGGTATTATAGTTGTCCCAATTATTTCTTCTTGACCTCCTCTGCCCAGTACCCCCCATTCCCTTCAGGAATACCCCCCCTCAGTTCATATCCATGGGTCATTCATATAAGTTTTCTGGCCATTCCATTTCCTATATATATTTTTAAAATTTATTTTATTTTACTGCTGTTCAATTACAGTTGTCCCAGTACCCCCCCCATTGCTGTCCCCTGCCCCACCCCCGGCTTCCACAGTCACTTCCCGCCCTGTTGTCCATGTCCATGGTCCTTTATATTTGTTTTTTGACTAGAAACTTCCCCTTCTTTACCCATTATCCCCATTAATCCTCCCCTCTGGTTGCTGTCAGTTTGTTCCTTATTTCCATGTCTCTGGTTCTATATTTCTCATTTGTTTGTTTTGTTACTTAGGTTCCATTTATAGGTGAGATCACATGGTATTTGTCTTTCCCCGTCTAGCTTATTTCACTTAGCATAATATGCTCAATTTCCATACATGATGCTACAAGAGGTGGGAGTTCCTTCTTTCTTTCTGCTGTGTAGCATTCCATTGTGTAAATGTACCACAGTTTTTTGATCCACTTACTTACTGATGGGCACTTAGGCTATTTCCAGTATTTGGCTATTATAAATAATGCTGCTATGAACATAGAAATGCATAGGTTCTTTTGAGTTGGTAATTCAGGATTATTTGGGTATAATCCCAGCAGTGGGACCACTGGATCAAAAGACAGTTCCATTTTTAGGTTTTTGAGGAAATTCCATAGTATTTTCTACAGTGGCTGCACCAGTCTGCATTCCCACCAACAATGCACTAGGGTTCCCTTTTCTTTGCATCCTCCCCAGCACTTGTTGTTTGTTGATTTGTTGATGATAGCCATTCTGACAGGCGTGAGGTGGTAGCTCATTGTGGTTTTAATTTGCATTTCTCTGATGGCTAGTGATGTTGAGCATTCTTTCATATATCTATTGGCCCTCTGTACGTCCTCCTTAGAGGAGTCTGTTCAGGTTCTTTATCCATTTTTAAATTGGATTGTTTGTCTTCTTGGTGTTGAGTCATATGAGTTCTTTATATATTTTGGAGATCAAACCCTTGTCCAAGGCATCATTGTCAAATATGTTTTCCCATATGGTTGGTTCCCTTTTCATTTTGCTGATATTTTCTTTAGCTGAACAGAAGGTTTTTAATTTGATGTAGTCCCATTCTTTTCTTTATATCCTCTGCCCTAGGAGATATCTGAAATTTTACTGCCTGTTTTCCTCTAGGACTTTTATGGCGTCATGACATATTTAAGACTTTATCCATCTTGAGTTTATTTTGGTGAATAGTGTAAGTTGTTGGTCTAGTTTCCTGTCCAGATCTCCCAACACATTTATTGAAGAGGCTATTTTTACTCCATTTTATGCTCTGTCCCCTTGGTCAAATATTAATTGACCATAGAAACTTGGATTTATTTCTGGGCTCTCTATTCTGTTCCATTGATCTATGTGTCTGTTCTTATGACAGTACCAGACTGTTTTGATTACAGTGGTTTTGTAGTATAGTTTGGTATCAAGTATTGTGATCCCTCCTACTTTGTTCTTTCTAAAATTGCTGAAGCTATTTGAGGTCATTTATAGTTTCACATAAATTTTGAAGTATTTGTTCTAGATCTGTGAAATATGTCATTGATATTTTAATAGGGATTGCATTGAACCTATAGATTGTTTTGGGTAGTATGGACATTTTAATTTTGTTAATTCTTCCAATCCATGAACATGGTATATGCATTTTTTTGTAATATTTTCTTACAACCCTTTGTGCAATATTTCTTGGGTGTCAGTTATTACTTTCATTTATGATTTTTTGGGTCTTCTCTCATATTTTTCTTGTTGAGTCTGTTTAAAGTTTTGCCAATGTTGTCTATCTTTTCAAAGAATAAGCACTTGGTTTCATTAATCTCTTGTATACTTGTTTTTAGACTCTATTTTGTTTATTTCTGCTCTAATCTTTATTATTTTCTTCCTTCTACTCAGTCTGTGCTTTGTTGTTTTTTAAAGTCCCTTTAAGTATAAAGTTAGTTTGTTTATTTGAAATTTTACTTATTTCTTGAGATAGGCCTGTAATTATATAAATTTACCTCTTAGGACTGCTTTTGCTGTGTTCCACATATATTGGAATGTTGTGTTCTCATTTTCATTTGTTTTTAGGTATCTTTGGCTTTTTCTTGATCTCATTGTTAACCTATTCATTGTTTAGTAACCTGTTATTTAGCCTCCGTGTCTTTGTGTGTTTTTTAGTTTTTTTTCTTGTGATTGATTTCTAGTTTCATACCATTATGGTCAGAGAAGATTCTCGATATGTTTTCAATCTTGTCAAATTTATTGAGTCTTGTTTTGTGTCCTAACATGTGGTCTATTCTAGAAAATGTTTTATACGCACTGAAAAAATGTATATTCTGCTGCTTTGGGATGAAATGATCTGAAGATGTCAATTAAATCCATCTGATATGGTGTGTCACTTAAGGTTGCTGTTTTCTTGTTGATTTTCTGTCTAGAGGATTTACTTATTGAGGTCAATAGGGTGTTAAAATCCCCTACTATGATTGTATTACTGCTGTCCATCTCTCTCCATGTACATCAAGGGTTTCTTTACATATTTAGGTGCTCTTATGTTGGTTACATAAAAGTTTGCAAGGATTATTTCCTCTGGTTGGATTGCTCTTTTTATCATTGTGTTGTCCTTCTTTGTCTCTTACTATAGCCTATGTTTTAAAGTCTATTTTTTCAGATATATGTATTGCTATCCCTGATTTTCTTTTCCACTTGCCTTTTCCCATCCCTTTACTTTTAGTCTGTGTGAATCTTTCATTCTTAGATGGGTCTAAACCCAGAATTTATTTATTAAAAATTGTGTATTTATTCTTACATGTTTAAACTTCAGTCACTTTCAAAGTACTCTCCTTTTGATGCAATACACCTATCAAGACTTTTTTCCACTGCTCAAAACAACGTTTCAACTGTTCGATTTTGATGCTCTTTTGTGCTTCTATTGTTTTTTATTTCTACTCTTTCACACCAGGAAAACGTTTCCTTTTGAGGACTTTTTCATTTGGAGAAACAAACAAAAAGTTGATTGGGGCAAGATAGGGTGAATAGGGAGTATGGGGAATGGGTGTCATGCTGTTTTTGGTCAAAAACTGCTGAACACTCAGCGTGGTGTGGGTGGGTGCGCTTGTAAATCACCCATTGTGAAATGGGCAAAGGTGTTGAGTCTTAATAAAAAATTAGCTGAAGCTGAATTCAGCCTCTCACAACAATGTTAGCTGGTACACTGATACAGATAGGTTCCTAGAACACTCACCTAGCAGGAGAAGCCTGTAGTACAAGGGGCCCACCCTCCAGAAGATAATTCCTGATTTTTTTGCCCACCCCATATATGGGTCTTGTTTTCTTATCTATTCCACTACTCGATGTCTTTTGTTTGAGGCATTTAACATTTGCTTTTATAACATTTGCTTTTAAAGTTATTATTGATAGGTATGTAGTTATTGTCATTTTCTTTTAAAAAAGATTTTCAATTTATTTTTTAGAGACAGGGGAAGGGAAAAAGAAAGAGAGAGGGAGAAACATTGATGTGCAAGAAAAGCATTGATCAGTTGCCTTCTGCATGACCCCAACCACGGACCTGGTCTACAAGTTAGGCATGTGCCCTGACTGGGAATCAACCCAGAGACCTTTAGGTTTCCGGGCTGATGCTCAACCCACTGAGCAACACCAGCCAGGGCTATTGTCATTTTACTCTTTTAACTATGTTCCTCTCCTCCTCCTCTTCTTCTTTTCCTTCTCTTTCTCTTCCTCTTCTTTCTCCTTCTCCTCTTCCTCCCTTTCTCCTCCTCCTCCTTCTTTTCATCTAGCAGGCCCTTTAACATTTCTTGTAATACTGATTTCAAGGTAAAAAACTTTTTTAGATTTTTCCTGTCTGGGAATGATAGCCTTGCTTGGTAAAGTGGTCTTTGTTGTAAGTCTTTGCTTTCCATCATTTTGAATATTTCATGCCAATCTCTTCTGACCTGGAATGTTTTTGTTGAGAAATCATCTGAAAATCTTATGGGAACTCTCTTATAGGTAACTAATTGTCTTTCTCTAGTGGCTTTTAATATTCTCTATTCTTTAACCTTTGTCTCTTTAATTATGATGTGTCTTGGTGTGGGCCTCTTTGGGTCCATTTTGTTTGGGATTCTTGGGACTCGCTGTGCTTTCTTGACTTGTATGTCTATTTCCTTCACCAGGTGTGGGAAGTTACTTCTTCAAATAGGTTCTTGATCTCTTGCTTTCTCACTTCTCCTTCTGGTACCCCTAAGATGTGAATGTTATGCTTCACGTTGTCCCAAAGGTCCTTTAAACTATCCTCCTTTAAAATTTTTTTTTTATTTTTCCTGTTCTGATTGGCTGTGTTTTTCTACCTTGTTTTCCAAATCACTAATCCAGTCCTCTGTTTCATTTAACCTTCTATTTACTCCTTCTAGTTATTCTTCATTTCAGATATATTTTTAATTTTTGATTGGTCCTTTTTAATGGTTTCTATGTCTTTTTTCATGCTGTTGAGCATCCTTATAACCATTACTTTGAACTCTGTATCTGATAAATTGCTAGCCTCCATTTCATTTAGCTATTTTGGGGGGTGGGGGTGGGATTTCTCCTGTTTTCTCATTTGGGATCTGTTTCTTTGTCTCATCCTTTTGGCCACCTCTTTGTATTTGTTTCTATGTTTTAGATAAATCTGCTGTTACTCCCTATCTTTGTGAGGTAGCCTTATATAGTAGGTGTCCTGTGGGGTCCCATGGTGCAGTCTCCTTAATCACCTAAACTGGGTGCTCCAGGAATGTCCCTGTGTGTGTTATGTGGATCCTCCTATTATAATTGAGTCTTGATTGTTATTGGCCCTTTTGTGGGTTGGATCAACCCTCAGGCTAGCTGTGTGTAAGGCTCAGCCCTGATCATGGCATGCAAGCTGCTGTGCAGGTGCTGACCAGACAAAGTAGAATTCATCTCAGTAGGGTTTTGTGCTTGCCAAATTCTTTCTTTGGATATGCTGCTTGTGAAGGTTATTGGACCTGCTCTGATGTTGTCTGAAGCTGGCTACTGGGTGTGTTGGTTCTGGGCTTCTTGGGTGGAATTCTGTAGCATGCCAAGTTAAGACACTGCCTGTGACTGGTGCTCAGCAACCTGCTGTATCTACAAGTGGTCCATAGTTTGTGGCTACCTCCACAGGGCCTGGGTGCATGCCAGAAGGATCTAGCTGTGCACTAAGGCTGGTTTTTTATCAGCATCAGGCCCAGAGGAAAGGTCAGCAAAAGTTCCAAGGCATTGCAACCAGATCCTTCTTGGCCTGCCTCTGCCTGCGGGCTACTTGTTAAGCTCAATCACTGAAAGGGCCTCCAGCTGTACTCCTTAGCAGGGTGTAAGCTCTACAGGCAGAGGTGAGAGAGATATCAGAGGGTGGGGCTACCGATTTGCCCCAGGCTGATGCCACAGGAGTGGAGTGCTCCACCCAAGAAAGATGGTGTCTGCAGTATATGAGAATGACTCAGCACAGGGATCCTCACAGCTGTCCCTTCAGCTCGCTTCCCAGAGCCACAAATCCCAGAGTTATGCAACTCTAGTCTGTTCTGCCCTCCCTCTGCAGGACCCCAAAGTGAGTGGCTCTTTTAAGAGGGTGGCTGTATCTCTAGCAGACTCTTATATCTCCCTGGTGGACAGAGATCCTGTTGCTTTTCACAGCCAGATGTTATATGGATCCCTATTCCCAGCTCTGGTGCTCTGGGTTGGAGAGCCTGGCTTTGGGGTTTACACCCCATGCCTCTAAGGAGGAAACCCCCACAGCTGACAAATCCCTTCAGATCCTCATCTGCCACCTGTAGGTACATGACCAGCCCTTCTTACTAGTCTCTATGTGGCTTTTTCTGCAAATCCTTGGTTTTAAGATTTCTCTTCAGTAGTCTTCAGTTGGTTATTCAGGATAATTGTTTTATAATTTTGTTGTAATTCTAGTTTGGTCTGGGGAGGAAGTGAGTGTAGCTTCTACCTACTCTGCTGCCCACCATCCTGGATCTCCTGGGTTCATCTTGTTTGGGACTCTTTGACCTTCCTGGACTTGTGTGTCTTTTTCAGGTTAGGAAAGTTTTCAGTCATTAGTTTTTCAAATAGGTTCTCAATCCCTTTTTCTCTTTCTTCTCCTTCTGGTACGCCTATGATGCAAATATTATTACATATGATATTGTCCCAGAGGTCCCTTAAACTATCCTCATTTTAAATAATTCTTTCTTCTTTTTGTTGTTCCAACGAGGTGTTTTCTGCTACCTTGTCTTCCAAATTTCTGATTCTAACCCATGCTTTATCTAATTGGTGTTGATTCCCTTCTAGTGTGTTCTTTATTTCAGTCATTGTATTCTTCATTGCTGTCTGGTTACTTTCTATGGTTTCTATGTTTTTAAAAAACTGCTGCTTAAGTTCTAAGTTCCTTGAGCATCCTTATAACCAGTGATTTGAACTCTGAATCTGGTAGTTTTCTTGGTTTCATTTCATTTTGTTCTTTTTCTGGAGATTTCTCCTCTTCTTCCATTTGGGACATGTTTTTGGTATCCCTATTTTGCCTGCCTCTCTGTGTTTGTTTCAAAGTATTAGGTAGATTTGCTATGTTTCCCATTCTTGGTGAGGTGGTCTTACATAGTAGGTGTCCCATAGGGCCCAGTGATGCAGCCTCCCTGGTCACCCTAGCCAGGCAGTTCAGGTATGCTCCCACATGGGCTATGTGCTCCATCCCACTGTGGTTAAGCCTTGGTTGCTTTTGGAATCTCAATAGGAGGGATTAATCCTGAGGCCAATAGGCTAGGATGACTGGCATAGGAGCTGCTGTCCAGGAGCCAATCCAATGGAGCAGAATTTGCTTCAGCAGGGCTCTGGTGCCTGCTGAGTCTGCCCCTTAGTGTGTTGCTTGTGGAGCTGGTTGGGTGATGCCTGGTGTGGTCTGAAGCTGTTCACCAGGTGTGCTCACTCTTGGGCCTCCCGGGAGGTGCAGGTCAAGTTCAGCCCTTGACTATGCCCTGCCCAGTGTTACCTGACATGAGCTACAAAGTGATCTGCAGGTGGCTGCTACTTGTTCTGGGCTTGGAGATGCCCAGGAGAGGCCAAACTGTGAACTGAGGCCAGCTTCTGCTGGTGCTGGGCCTTGGTCTACTTAACAAGAGATACAGAGCATAAAAAGGTCAATACTGCCTGTTTGGGGTTTGTGAATCTTTGAGAGAATTTAGGAAAATCCACAGCATGAGCCAAGACAGGCCTTTTGTACGGGAAAGCCACTAGAAGTGCCTTAGGTGGGCTCAAAAGATGAGTGGGGCGGGATCTCAGGCAATCACCAGGGCAAGGCAAATGGTGTTAACTAGACTGATGGAGATTCAGATATGGGAGCCTTCAAGGGGAGCATTCAGCAAAGGAACAATGGCGTCTGCCAGCACTCTGTCTGGGAGACAGCTGCCTCTCCAGCTATCACCCCAAAGGCATAGAATTCAGTTTCTCCGTGTTTGTCTCTGGCACCTTGAGCTGCTGCCCCAGTGCTGGAGCTGAGATTGAATGACTCTGAGTGAGTGTACAGGCCCTTTAAGAGGAACTGCCTGGGACTCCAGAGGCCCTCCATCTCAGTGGCAATCCTTCCTGGTTTTTATAGCCCAAAGTTATGGAGACTTCTCCCTGGACCTGACACCCTGGGCTGGGGGACATGTTGTAGAGCTGGGACTCCTTGCTTCTTAGGGAGGAATTGATGGAGTTGAGATAGCCCTCTTGATTTTTAACTGCCCCATGTGGATGTGGGGCAGGCCTGTTCTGCATCTCCTCTCCTCCTGTCAATCTCGACGTGGCTTCCTCTTTATGTCCTTAGTTATAGGCCTTTTTAAAAAGTTATTGATTTTAAAGAGAGGGGAAGGGAGAGTCACTTCGATTTATTGTTCCACATATTTACACATTCATTGGTTGCTTCTTGTATGTGCCCTGATTGGAGACTGAACCCACAACCTTGGTTTATTAGGAGGATGATCTAACCAAGTTACCTGGCCAGGGCCCTTATAGGAATTCGATTGAGCTAGATTTCAGGTGGTTCTGAATGATGGCTGTTTTGTAGTTTAATTGTAATTTTGATGTGATTGTGGGAGGACGACAGCACTGCGTTTACTTATGTCACCATCTTGACTGAAACTTCTACCTCTTTAATTTTAAAATATGACTCCCACTACCCAAAGCATGTTGTTGTGATTCTCTTTTCCTTTCAGGAAAACTATATTTTTGTATTTCTGAAATATTCCAACTGGGGCAGTTACACAAGTAGTTTAATAAAGCATTTTGAGATGGCTGGTTAAAAATAGGTTACAATAACATACTACAGCAAACATTGCTTATATTAAGAATGATCAAAATGATAAAATTCTTCACCTCTAATCCTTTTTCACTAAAACCTAAATGCATATTAATACATCTCTTAAATCCTTATGGAAGTTTATAATGACCAAAAATATTGTGCATATAAAAACACTGCATTTCTTCCCCAGCTCTCTTTTCTGACTGTTAATGACCCCTGGATGTCACAAAACTTTAAAAACTTGGTTCCAACTTTTGTTTTTATCCTCACTCGAAGACATGCTCATTGATATCAGAGAGAGAAGAAGGGAGAGAGGGAGGGAAACACTGATGTGAGAAACATTGATTGGTTGCCTCTTGTCCCAACTGGGGGCCGAACGTGCAACCCAGGTATGTGCTCTGACCAGGAATTGAACCAGTGACCTTTTGGTTTATGGGACGATGCTCCAACCAACTGAGCCACACTGGCCAGTGCAGGCTCCAACTTTTTAAATATATGTTTGCATTGGTGTTCATTAAGTAAGTCCTTTTCGCAGAGTTAAGCTATGTCTAAGTATTTCTTTATATAAATCTTCAGGTTTTGAGAACATACAGTACATGACGACACTTAGTATTTAATTTCGGCTTGGCCAAAAAAGTTTGTTTTTTCCATGTAATCGCTCTAGTAGTGCTTAGTTGTGCTTCATTGGAAACAAATTTTTTAGATTGTATTATGACAGCTGTCATATCAATAAGCATTAAAAACATCAAAATTGGTCAATTTTTGCGCAGCCATTTTAATAGTGAAGATGGAAGAAGATATGCAACATGTTTGGTGCATTATGCTTTAATTTCAAGAAAAGTAAAAATGCGACTGAAATGCAAAAAAAAAAAAAAAAGCTTTGTGCAGTATGGAGAACATGCTGTGACTGATCGAACAGTCACAGCATGTGTCAAAAGTGGTTTGCAAAGTTTCTTGGCACTACTGACATTTGGCCAAATCATCCTTTGCTGTGGGGTTGTCTTATGCATTGGAAGATGTTTAGCAGCACCCCTTGGCCTCTACCCACTACAAGCCAATAGTGGGAGATAGCCAACATACTCAAAATATGAATAAAGTTATTGGTGAAAATGGAAAATGTCTTTTAAGAAAAAAAATTAAATGGACTTTTTGGACAACACAATAAATGTTGGTTTTACTATTGATTCTGTCTCCATTTCATATTTGCAGAAATCAGCACCTTATCTAACTAAGCTCCTTCTCTGATGAATCTTTTACTTAGGTTCTTTCTGTGTGTAGTTCTTTCATTAATTAGGTAAACATTTATTGAGTGCCTACTATGATCCTGACACACAAGGCAAAGAGGACACAGGTAAAAGTTTGCAATAAAATAGATGCAGGTGTGTGTTGAAACAGTAATACAATAAAACGCCAGCTGAAAGTAGTGTGTACTTGAGCTGCATGGTTCTATCTCCTCGAATATGTGTCTGTTCTCTATCCTGGCTCTGGTCCTGTCACCACTCTAGATGCTGCTCCTAACTGCCAACACCGTGTTCTGAGTCTGATTCCCCTCACTGTGGTGGCCAAAGTTAAGAATGCATGGAACAAGGATTGGTGGGTAAGTCAGGGTAGGTAATAAAGTTGAGGGCCAGTTTTAGGTAAAGTGAGTTTCAGAGGCCCTGGCAGACGCTAAATAAAGGCATGCCATAGGAACTAGCTGGTGTCAGACAGACTGGTCCCAGGGTGTTGGTCCCCTACTAGCTTTGTAATTGTGAGTAATTCAATGATCTTTTCCAAGCCTGGTTCCTCACATAGGAAAGGGGATAAAAATAGCACTTTTGTATAGCATTGTTGTCAGGGTTAGTTGAGCTAATGAAACATAACAAATGCCTGAGATCATGCCTGGCACAGTCCTGTTCTTTTTAGAATTACTGTTCTCCATTCTACGTCCTTTACTGTCACCATGATTTCTCTATTCTTCAGGTAACTCAGGACACGCAGGCATTTGCCAGCTTCCCTATCTAAATTAACTTTCTGGAAAGAACTTCGTAAGTTCATTTCTACCAAGCTATGCAGATTCCGATGTGTTTCACCTTCAGGGGTGTTTCCTTTCACCTGATGTAGAAAAACTTAAGCCAAAGGAATACTTGGCTTAGTGTAGAATCCCAGGACTTAGGAAGCAGGTGAGAGCTTGATTCTTTTTATAAGGCCATTCTTAGGACCTGTAAACTGTCTGTAATGCCTCTTTGTGAGGCCCGGTGGGACTTGGGGTCCAGGAGGGCCAGCAATGGAATGTCTTTAATTTCTTTAGTGGCCTCCTATTCCCCTGCTGCATAACTTGGTATCTAGAGAGAAATAAGCACAAATAAATACTGATTGACTTACCACTCAACACTCCGTGGAATTGTGGAATTCACAAGCAATTCATGACTAACAAGGATCATGTTATTTCTCATGCAAATGCTTTACTGAACAAAGTAGAAATCACAACTGTATCAAATAAATCATCCTGACCTATAGAATGACTGATATAACTTGGTCCCCTTAGGTCAAAACTGGCACTCAACAGTACTCCAGTGATGATGCTAAAATTGTAATAGCAATCTGTCTAACCCCTAGCCCCAGGCCCTACGACTGCCAATCAGCCATGCCCAAGGACTGAGTTTCCCATTCTCATGACAGAGCTATTAAGTCATGACTAATAAAGATGTATATTATATGGTCTTTGCAATTTCTTTTTAACTACCCAGATGGATTATACATACACTAATTAAAAACAACTGATAAATAAGAGAACATTAAAAGAAAACAGTGATTATTAAAAACAAAAAGCATTGCTATTTTTGTTTTATAGAGGTAAAATTTACACATGGTAAATTCAATTTGATTAGTGTACAATTTGATGGGTTTTAACAAATGTATACAGTGGTTTAACTACAACTACAATAATATTTCTATCATCCCAGTTTACTTATGTTCCTCTCCCTAATCCTTAGTCCCTGTCAATTACTTATCTGCTTTCTATCACTATAGTGTTGCTTTTTTATTTTTTATGTATACTTTATTTAATGTTGTTAGCCCTGGCTGGTTTAGCTCAGTGGATTGAGCGTCGGCCTGCGAGCTAAGTGTCGCTGGTTCGATCTTCCAGTCAGGGTACATCAGAGAAGGAAAACTCTGACTCCAAAAAACCTCCGCTGCCTTGCGGCATACCTCTTCAGGGGAAAGGCTAAGGGAGTAAACCCCGACAGAAAATCCGGAGCCGGAGTCCCTAAGGCGGTTTGACGTTGTAGTCAACACTGGCAACTCCTGCGGCGCACCTGAACCCAAGCTGTATCGACTCCGTCTTTCCCTTGGATCCTTCAGCTGCGAAGAGAGGGGGGGTCTGCTGCATGGGCAACAGCAGACCCTCCATATTACCCTGCCCAGGCTCTGTAGCTTCAGCGTCATCACAAGATGTCGATTCAACACGGGAGGAGACAGATACCATGTCACTCCCGAGTCGGACTGCACAGCCATTCTCGGCGGTGCAGATAGACTCTTAAGAAGCTACACCATCGTCTCTCGAGACGGACGGCTGCCGACAACGACAACATTTAATGTTGTTACAGTTGCCCCAATTTCTTTTCCCTTTGCTCCCCTCTGCCCAGTACCCCCTTCCCTCCAGCAATCCCCCATTAGTTCATGCCCATGGATTATGCATGTTAAGTTCTTTGGCTTCACCCTTTGCTATACTATTTTTTACTCCCTCTTGTCTATTTTCTACCTACCAATTATGCTTCTTAATCCCTGAACCATTTCCCCTTTTCTCCCCCACCCCCTCCCAGCTGATCTCTCCAAATGATCCCCATAGCTATGATTCTGTTCTTGTTCTCGCTGTTTGCTCAGTTCTTGTTTTATTTTTGAGATTCAGTTGTTGATAGTTGTGAGTTTGTTGGCACATTACTGTTCATAGCTATAATCTTTTTTTTCTTAAATATCTTCCTTTAATATTTCATAGAATAATGGCTCGGTGATGATTAATTCCTTTAGCTTTACCTTGTCTGAGAATCATTTTATCTGCCCTTCCATTCTAAATGATAGCTTTGCTGGATAGTGTAATCTTCCTTGTAGGTCCTTGCTTTTCATCCCTTTGAATACCTCTTGCCAGTCCCTTCTTGCCTGCAAAGTTCCTTTTGAGAAATCAGCTGATAGTTTAGTAAGGATCCCTCTGTAGGTAACTCTCTTCTCTTGCTGTTTTTAAGATTCTCTCTTTATCTTTAACCTTTGGCACTTAAAAAAAAAGATTTATTTTTAGATAGAGGGGGAGGGAGGGAGAAAGTGAGGTAGAGAAAGAATGTGTGGTTGCCTCTCGCGTGCCCCCAATTGGGGACCTGGCCTGAAACCCAGCCATGTGCCCTGACTGGGAAACGAACAGGCAACCTTTGGTTTGCAGTCTGGAACTTAGTCCACTGAGCCACACCAGCCAGTGCTAACCTTTGGCATTTTAATTATGATGTGTCCTGGTGTGGTCTTCTTTGGGCCTTGCTTCCAGGACTTGTATGTCTATTTCCTTTGCCAAATTTGGGAAGTTTTCCTTCATTATTGTTTCAGGTAAGTTTTCAATTTCTTGCTCTTCCTCTTCTCCTTCTGGCAACCCTATGATTCAGATGTTGGCACATTTGAAGTTTTCCTAGAGGTTCCCAAGCCTATCATTTTTTTCAATGTTTGTTTCTTCATTCTGTACTGGTTATTACCCCCTTATGTTCCAAATCATTGATTTGAACCCTGGCTTCCTTTCCTTCAATATTGATTTCATTTTCCTTCGCTTCACTTATAGCCTTCACTTCTTTACTTCTGCATTTGCCATAGTCAATCATGTTTTTGGCCATACTTCTCTGTCTTCTTGACTTGACAGACTCCTGTTTACCTCTATCTTAGGTAGAGCTCTTGACATGTTACGTTGTAAGGGCGGAGCCTTAGGTATTTGTCAGTGCGAGTGGGGGGCTGTTTCACCATGATGTGGTGCTGTATGTGGGGGAGGGGTCAGAGATAGAACAATGCTGCTTGCTCAGCACTCATCCCTTTTCCAGTCACTTCACCCACTTCCCATACGGGACTGGCACCTCTCTAGCTGTTGCCCCAGCTGTGGTTCTGAGTGGTGGGTTTGCAGACATTCTAGGACCGTGGGGGCTGTCTTAATAAACGGTCTTTGCTGAGACAAGCAGTTTCTTCCACCACCCCATCCCTCACTGATTCTTAGAAGCAATTGGGCTTTATTTCCCCCAGTGCTGGAACCATGAGTTGTGTGATCTGGCCTGGGGCTGGGACCGCTCCCCAGGTGTCCCTTCTGACTTTGTTACAATGTGACTGCACTCTCCTCTCCACAGGCCAGCCACAGCTACTGCCTTGTTGCCACTGCCATCGCTGTCACACCATGTCCTCTCCACCCCTCCTACCTGTTTTGATGAGTATTGCTCCTCACTTTGTTTCTTGGACTTCCATGCAGTTCGATTTTCTGGAAGTTCTAATTGTTTTTAGTTTTGAGGTAGTTGTATTCCTTCTTATGGTTGTGAAAGGAGGTTATGCCTCCATCTTGGTTGGAAGTCTAGTGTTGCCTTTTTTAGACTATATAACTGAAATTATACATTACGCCGTCTTGTGTTTGATTTCTTGTAACTATATTGATTTTGAGATTCATCCGTTGTTCCATGTATTGGTAATTCATTTATTACTGTGGCATTCCATTGTATGAATATACTCATTTGTTCATTCATCAGTTGATGGACTTCTGGTTTCATTGTAGTTTGGAGCTACAGTAGTCCCTCTCCATATTGTGGTTCACTTATCATGGCCTCAGTGTATCGCGGGATTTAAAAAAATATTATATTTAATTATTTATCACGATTTTTCACTATTATCGCAGGATTTTGCGATACTGTATACGTATATTGTTTAAGTTATGTAGGTTTAAGAGTGTAGAATATGTTTAAGAAAATAAGTAGTGTTTATAAAGTGTGGAAAAGGTTAATAAGGGAGAGGGAGAGGTTAATAAGGGACTGGGAACGATTTATAAGTGTGTGGGAAGGGTTTATAAAGCCTTAATATATATATCAATACTAAAATAAATGTAAGGTTCCTACTTTGAAGTTTTTCACCTATCTCGGGTGGGGGGTGTGTGTGTCTAGAACGTAATACCCGCGATAAGTGAGGGAATACTGTATTATGAAGAAAGTTGCTATGAACATTAATGGCAAATTTGTATGTTGTTTTCCTGTTTTTTTGGTAAATACTAGTTGCTCAATATTCTTGCCAATACTTGGTATTTTAAATCTTAATCTTAGCTATTCAAGTTGGTATACAAGTATACTGGTATAACATTGTGGTTTTAATTTATATTTCCCTAGTGACTAATAATGTTGAGCATTTTTTTATGTGCATTTTTTATTTTTCTTGCCATTCATTTATCTCCTATAGTAAAAACACCTGTTAAAATTTTGTTTTCTGTGCTAGGAGTTGAAAGTTTTGATGCATTCTGGAATCAAGTATTTTATCAGATATGTTTTAAATCAATCTTTTCTCACACTGTGTGACTTACATTTTCATTTTCACCGTCTTTGAAGAACAAAAGTTTAAAATTACAATGAAGTCCGATTAAGATTTTTTCTTTCATGGGTTTGTACTTTTTCTATCCTAAGGAATTGTTGCCTAACTGAATGTCACTAGAAATGAATATATTCAAGAGGAATGTTAGTCTGTAGTTTATTTGTAATGTTTTTTTGAATAACTACTTCTATGGAGACTTTGTATCTCCATTTTAGGTACAAAGAAGACTACGGTCCTAAGAAGCCACCAAAAAAATGAATTATCAGATATTTTAACCAATTAAACTTTACATAAGCTTCCCCAAAGATTAGTATCTCTTAACAATCTTTTTGCTTTGAATGCTTGAAAAATATTTTTAAAAATTTATGAAAGTGCTTTCTTTATAATAAGATAAAACTATCTCATGAGTTTCAAGTAGGAAATTTCCTCTACATAAAAATTTGGGTGTTTCTGTGTCAGGGTATCAAAGAGAATTAAAAATATTGCTCATGTATTAGATAACTAAGAAAAAGATACAGTAGTGCCTCTCTATATTGTGGTTCACTTATCGCAGCCTCACTGTATCATGGGATTTTAAGAACTATTATATTTAATTATTTATCACGGACTTTTCGCTATATCACGGGATTTTGTGGTACTGTATATGTATGTTGCTAAAGTTACGTATGTTTAAGAGGGTAGAATAAATGTAAGGTTCCTACTTGCGGGGGAGTCTAGAACATAATACCCGTGATAAGTGAGGGAATACTGTATTTAGTTCAGTATTCAATTTCTAGAGTAACTGCATAATTCTTAATTCCATTTAAATGAGCTTCATGGGGTCTTTGCTTGAGATTTTTGCAGTTATGAAGTTTGCAGCATGTCTAACATTTAAGATTCATTTTTTGAGACCTTATTACTAAATAGACTTGAATTTGAAAGACTAATTCTTCAGATGCTGTTTGTTTCCCCCAAATGAGTATTTCTGCAATTTTACTAGCTGCCCAAGTTAACTATTAGTGTTTGGCATAGAGTAATATAGGAATGGAAAAAAAAATTTAGCACACATTTCACTCATTTTTTTTTCTATAAAAATATAACTCTTTATTAAATAACATGCACAAATATCAACTAGTCATTTATTAAACAGATATGATTTAGAACAAGATTTAAAGAAATACAAATCCTTAGGTACAATTTACTATCTGTTCATGATATTTGAATAGTTAAAAAGAAATCACTGATTAAACTAACCACCCTTTAATTTCTCTTGCAGAATCCTAAACTTTTTCCAAGTTTCTTCTAACATTTCAGAGCTTCAGAGTATCTTCAATATCAAAAGCACTCAACTACTTACTTAAGTATAAATTCCCACTGAAAAGGCATTCACTTTTCTTTTAAGCTATCCTGATAATCTCTGAGTCATTTTACAAAGGAAATCTGCAGAAGCAGAATCATGGCAGAGAGGAGCCAGCGACTCGAGGTACCACTGAAGAGGGTGAGAACTGTGGTTAATAATAAAAAGCTGGGATGACTAAAGTATGCCAGATTCCTGCTTTCTTGCTTTTTCTCTTCTGCAGCTTGTTCTGTTTGACTAAAATAATTTCCCCTATCCCTCTTCTCAGGTTGGACCATCAGCACAAAATGCTGTATAAACATAACCTCGTATTTTCCATGACTTCAATGCTCAAAAATCTGTTTTTTTATTTTTAGGCAAAAGTATAAACAAAATTTGCATTAAGTTTTTCATATTAAGAAGTATTGCTTTTATCAATTAGCTTTTAATGTTTACAGCCTTAATAAATTTAACTTCAACAAAACCAGTGCTTCAAAATCTATTTTGCCTTTCTTGGCCCCATTTATCCAATAAAAAAAGGCCAAAATGTCTCATTTAAATTTCTGAACACTACTACATCCAACCTTTATATTAAAATCCTTGCACTGTGTTTTTCACATGTGCTTCTTTATTGTGCATGCCAAATACAATATGAATTTAAATATAAATTGACATGAAAATTTAAAAAATCCCTAAGCTTAATATGTACCTTTGCACTCAAAAACTTCAATTTTTACATTCTCTCCTTTGAGCTGGAATTTCCAACTTGCAAGTTGAATTCAAAACACTTTATTCCTCATATATTCTTTTTACTTTTCTCTATCAGAATAAAGAATATCCAGTATTATTTTATAATTTAAGAAAGTATTGTGGAAAGTTCTATAAATTTTTATCTCATATACTTATAAGCAATTTTACATACAACCTAAGTTTTCCTTTCAAAATGTTTAATAAGTTTAGCAGCAGGTTTCAGAACAGATATATTCCTGAATATTTAATCTGTATCGTGCTATAGGAGAAACCGAACTTTTTCTAAGTGTATTGCTCATTGCTATATTAAAAACAGCATACCAAATCTTAATTATAAAATTCTGAAAATTAATTTTGCATCGATACAACGAAAAAAATACAGCATATTAATGAATTTTTCATGAACATTGTAGAGGTCAATTGGAATATGCCTATTTCTTTTATTTGACTACCAAATATCTCTTTTTTTCATTGTGGGTACTCAGTTTTTATTTTAAAAGTGCAAAGGTTATTAAGCTTAAAACATTATATTTTAGCAATGTAAAAAAGTTTTACAATGATTTAACATGACTAATAAAATTTATTAAACATATTTTACATATATTCACAGATTCACACTTGAGTATTAAAATAGACATTTACAATTTCAGAATTTTCATTCAAAAGCATTTAGGGGGTGGAAGGAGAGAGAGTAGGCTCTATTGTGAGATGAAAAAAGAGCTATTTCTTTGTATGACTAATTCTAAATAACATGTCCAACATGGTAAGTCATAGGCACTATACCAAGAGACTAGTATGAAACACCTTACACTACTTTAGGCATCACTTATGGAGAGAGTTAAATTATAGGAAGAAGCATGCAATACAACTAAGTCACAGCCTTTCAGTTATGGTAATGAAAACAAGCTAACTCAAACACATGCATGCCTTATTTAAGTTTTGCTACCTGAATACACTACTGCTACACTCCATAAAAACTACAGCTTTGGTCCAATAAAACATTAGACAAAACAGTTTTACGATTATTTCTTTGTACATGTTTTAACTATCAATTCCTTTGTATACACTTTGACCATTAATTACAAGATTTACATCTGCACAATATGTATAAAATAAGTTATTAAAAAGGAAGACAATATTAAACTTTTGAAAAGAAAACTGTACAATTTACAGATATAATAAACTGAAGAAATTTTGTGCCAAGTTGTTCTTCCACATTAGAAACTATTTGGTAAGAATTAAACCTTCTAGTTTACTGATATATTTCAATAAAACTTGAAAGAGATTTATTTGTATACTAGTGGTTATCTTGTTACTTAAGAGTGCTAACAACTTCCAGCGCTGTTAGCAGGTTCTCAACTTTTTAAATATCTACCACAGCCTGCCAACATGTCCAATGCAATCATTACCTTTCACCAGTAATAAATAAGTTTTCAATTAGAAACTGTTTGGATCTAAGATCCAAAATAAATTTTTTTCTTTTTTTATAAAATGACAGTGTTTACTACATAACCAATGTTAGCTGAACTTTACCCAACAACTGTAAAGGCATAATATCAGTATTTCTGTCAAAAGGCAGTATTCCACAGTATACCACTCTTGAGCCTCATCAGTTTAAGAAGACACACCAGGAAGTAATAACTGCTATATAGGAGTCAATTCAAAGTCATCATTAACATCAACAAGGGGAACATAAAACTCCTGGATTTCATAAATGCTGATAGATTTATAGGTGGCGGGATCAAGTTCCTGGAGTTTGAGCTGCCATTCTAATCTCTGAACGGCATTTAAAGCTGCAGCTTCATGTTGTTGCCTCATTAAAAGACAGGTCTATTTAAAAGAAAAGTTAATCAATTATTCTATTAAACTTGCTTTGTTTAAAAATTAGTTTTATCCACAGTTCCTTTAGGAATTAAGATCAATATATTAGGGGTGTAAGAAGACTTAGGGTTACACATATATTTGTTTTAACCTGTTTATATCCATATGACAACTATTTCTGGGTCTCCAACTTCACCCTCATCTTACCTCACAGACTTTAAAACTGTTGATTCAAATAATGAGATTTCAAATTAACAAAAGAATCAAGAAAATCTATGGAAAAATGACTTAAAAGTACGAAAATCTAAAACCAAATAATTTTCTATATAGATTATTTGCAAAATATATTCCTTCTCTTATTGTTTTCCCATTCTTTCACATGTTAGACTTGTATACTGGACAATAAACATGAAGCTCCCCATTAGAAACTTCTTTTTCTACATTGGTCTTGAAAAGTATGACTGTTATTTTCCTTTATCTTCCAATTGTGGTCTGGTGTGAAGAGTCATGACTAACCAGTATTTTCTTTCCTAATCATTCCTCCCTAATATTGCTACAGTTATTTGTTTATGAAGGGGGAAGCATCCACTTAAACCGAACTTCTCAACATACATACCTTTAATTTGTCAAATTTATCATCCACATCTTGTAACCAAGACATGAACTGTCTTGCATTAAAGCGATCCCTCACGGAAGTTTTACTGTCATCAGACTGAAAAAGAACATTAAAAATAGTTGAATAAGCCCTGGCTGGTGTGGTTTCATGGACTGAGCGCCAGCCTGTGAACCAAAGGGTTGCCAGTATGATTCCCAGTCAGGGCACATGCCTGGGTTGCAGGCCAGGTCTTCAGCCAGGTCCCCAGCTGGGGGCATGCAACAGGCAACCATACATTGATGTTTCTCTCCCTCTCTTTCTCCCTCCCTTCCCCCTCTCTAAAAAATAATAAATAAAATCTTTAAAAAAAGTTGAATATAATAAAATACAGTAACCCACTTTAAAATTTATATGCCACTATATCTTTTTATGGTACATTCCATTTTTAAGGAATTATGGAAATGTATTTTGAAAAAGGATAAAATGAAATCTGAATATTGAGAAATTTGATAAAGCATTTATTTCCATATTGTATAGACATATTAGTTATTAGAATTCATGGGATGCTGGGTTTAGTTATTAATAGAAGCCCACTGCTCTGTGAGACAAAGATGTTTCTCAAAAAGACATGCCATATCAAGTATTATGCCTATAACATTCTTTTTAAAGTATAATTTATTTAATATTTAATTTAATGTTAAAATTTACCATTAACACTAATGTAGGGAGAAAAAATGTTAAGATGGAAACAGTCCTTTGAGACAAACATTTTTTCCAAAGCTAATATTTTGTAGTGCTCATAACAAAGAATACTTATGCATCTTGATGTTTATAGCTGTGCTATTTACAATAGCCAAGTGTTGGAAACAGCCTAAGTGCCCATCAGTAGATGAATGGATTAAGAAACTGTGGTTCACCTACACAATGGAATACTATGCAGCAGAAAGCAAGAAGGAATTCCCACTCTCTGTGACAGCATGGATGGAACTGGAGACTATTATGCTAATAAGCCAGTTGGCAAAAGACAAATATCATATGATATCACTTATGAGAGGAATCTAATGAACAAATAAACTAATGAGCAAAACAGAACCAGAGGCATAGAATCAGGGAACTGACCACTGCCCACTGCCAGAGGAAAGTGGGTTGGGGGGAATGATGGAAAGACAGGGAAGGGACTAGTCAAAGAACATGTATGAATGACCCATGGACATGGACAACTGGGTGGGGATGGACTGTAGGAGTAGGAATGGGGCAGAGTGAAGAGGAGGGAAAAGGGGGAATATTGGGACAATTGTAATAGAATAAACAAGATTTTAAAAAAGGAATACTAGTTTTGGAATTAAAATAGGCTAGATTCAACTGTCAGCTTTGTATCTTATAATCTTGAACTAATTATGTATTCTCTCAATTTTCAATTCTGTAAAATGGGATAAAAATATCTCTTTTAATCTTGTTTTGAGATTTTAAGAGTCTCTTAATGCTTGAGCATACAGGAAGCACTCAATCTAATAAACATTTGCTGTAATTATTACTACTAGTATTACTACCAGTGCTATCAAAGTGATATCCAGGCATAAGGTAGCACCACGCTCACATTCTTAGCCATTATCACTTCTTCCTTGGTCCTCAAGTAAAATATTCTGGCTACTTTAAATTTTATTTTATTGTTGAATCTTTCTTAATGTTACAAGTTTATGTTGAAAATAAAGAAGTATGATAAGAGAGTAAGGTAATAATCCAAGCCCTTACCCTGGAAAGGTAGATTTATTTTTTCCCCCCTTTGTTCCTTAGAGGCTAGTCTCACATGAAACAAGTCTGCAACTCAGTAGAGACCTTCTACTCTAAAGCCGGCTATAAAGGATGGGTAACAGTTCCATAGTTTTCCTCAGGAGAATATGAATTTATTCTACCTGTAAATTATTAGGGTGATATAATTTATTGTAATTCATTTAATTATTAGGACGGATACTCTTTTCCAATGACTTTAGAATTATTTTGAAGGTTTACTGGGAAAATTCACTTATTTTTGAAATTCTCTTTATAACCTATCTGGGCCTATAGATTTTTCAATTCTGCAGCATTCTGTTTATTACCAATACGTTTTTGTGTCTTTCAGCAGGAATGTCTTAATGTTCCGGTCCAGTGATTTCCACCTCTACTTCTGGCTCTCCCATAGATTTGTTTTTATTTTTGCATGTCTTTTGTCATTTCAATGAGTTTGGGGAGGAAGAAAAAAAAATAAACAGGTGTGTTTACTAAACCATTCTGAACTAGAAATCTTTAAGAGACTTTCCTTGTAGCTTGATTTATATTGTTCTAAAATTGATTTATTACTCTGTAATTGCACGAACCTTACTTAAAAAGACCTAAAGATATCATGAGGTCTAGCCCAGCCTTTAGCCAGAAAGTTAAACTGCTCATTTCAGTTATTAAAAAACCATTCATTCTTCCCTTTAAAATCTTTAAAGTTGGTAATTATGTAAAGTCTTTTAGACTATTTCCTTAGAGCTAAATAGGTCTCTCTTAAGACCTACTTATTCATTTTAATAGCAGTTTCCATATCTCCGAATGCTCTCATTTGAACAAAGCCATTGGTGGCTTAAGAAAGTTTGAAATCTACTGATCCACATCCAATGATGTTTATCGATTTTAGAGAGAGAGAAGGGAGAGAGATAAACATTGATGTGAGAGACACCAATCTGTTGCCTCCCTTAAATGCCCCAGAGATCGAACCTGCAACCCTCTGGTTTAAGAAACAAAACTCCAACCAACTGAGCCACCCAGCCAGAGCTAGTCTTATTTATTTTAACAGATAAGAAAAATAAAACCCAGAGAGAACTCAGTAACTTTCTCTGTAATATATTGGGTTGGCCAAAAAGTCCATTTACTTTTTTTTCTGTCAAATAAAAGACACATTTTTCATTTGCACCAATAACTTTGTGATTTAGATATTTTAAGTATGTCGGCTACCTCCTGCTATTGGCTTCTAGTGGATAATGGCCAAGGGTGCTGCTAATTCCAATGCATAAGGCAGTCCCACTGCAAAGGATTATTTGGCCAAAATGTCAATAGTACCAAGAGACTTTACAAACCACTTGACACATTTGATCAGTCACAGTATGTTCTCTATACTGCACAAATATTTTTTTGTGTTTCGGTTGTTTTTACCTTTTTTAAAATAATAAAGTATAATATGCAAACATGTTGTGTATCTTCTTCCATCTTCAATATTAAAATGGCTGTACAAAAACTGACCAGTTTTGATAAGGTTTTTAAAAAATGTACGCTGATGTGACAGCTGTCATGATACAATCTAAAAGAATTGTTTCGAAGGAAGTTAACAACAAGGAAGCACTATTAGAGATAGTGTATGGAAGAAACTAAATGAACTTCTTGGCCAACCCAACAGTTTACACACCTTGTGTTTCTAGGTTGTTTGATTTAAAACAGCATTTCCTACCTTTTTCTTTTTTGTGTGATAATCCTTCACTGTCTAAGTTTATAATTTTTAATCATTACATTCTTATGACCAATGAATTTCATTCTGGTTTATGAATCAGTAAAGAATTCTGACAACTGGTATGTCTAACTCTGAATTCATGTAATTTATATGTAGCAGTAAACTTTGTTCAAGATACAACTACAGTTTTCAATTACAGTAGGTCCTTGAACATTTTGTGCTATGTTGTTTGTTTCTTTATAATACTGAGGAGATGCCATAGAAACTTAACTCTTTTTATCCATAAGACTATGGTAACACTAGTTTCATTACATATTGTTTTGCTTAAAGTTGTAGAACCTATCAACTATAACCTATGTTAAATGAGGACTTATTGTATATTAATTTATTCCAATGACATCGAAGATGAAAACAACAGCATAGCCCTACTGTAGCACTGTCACAACCCAGAGGTTCATCCTGCCTGTGCTGTTTTTCAGCTTACAGTAGCTTTCTAGTTGTTTGAAGGCCAGAACTGAATGTATAAATATCCACTTTAGAAAATTATAAATGATCTATAGGGGTACTATCCTAAATATGTACTTGTTTTGTAATTATCTGCTTTTATAATATAAAGATATATATATATATATATATATTTATACATGGGGTGGGCATAAGATTTAGAGTTGAGCATGCAAAACAAAGAATTTATTCTTATGTATTTTTCCATATGAACTGCAAACCTACTTTTCCCACATCTGTATATATTATGTATTATAATATAAACCTGTATATTATAAACATTATTATTACACCTTATGTTATATTAAAGGACTTCAGAAAATGGAGGATCAGGTGATTTGGGAGTACTTTGGTCTCAAAGAGTTGTTTTTCTCCTTTGAGCTTTACTGATTGTTGAATTAAAATTTCTTCGATGGAAATAGATTATAAAAAACTTCAAGTTGTATTAAGACTATTCTAATTGTATCTGAGCACTGTACCTGAGCATCCAGCGGCACACTGTAGACTTCTGCATCCAGTAAAACAGTGCATGCACTAAATGGCAGTGTTTGATTTGCCAATGTTCTTGCAGCTCTGTAATGAACTCGTAGAACTTCCTGTTCATTGGATACAATGAGTTTTTCCTAGATGAACAAATAATTAAAAAAAAAAAGTCAATTCTTCAACTACTTGTTTTCAAATTAAAAAAACAGAAAACAAAAACAAAATACATTTAAAATGTGCCAAAGAACCCGAATCTCAGAGTAGTTTTTTCTTCATAAGAAGCCTGAGAATTTTGAGGACTCCTAATGTTCTAAAGTGTAAGTAAATTTTCTTTCTAGAACTGTTAGTCTCTTTTTAAAAATTCTTTTAAAGTGTGCAATGGTGACTTTTAGTAGTATGTTTACCAAGAGGTTCAATCATCACTACTAATTCCAGACCATTTCCATCACTCCAAAAGGTAACCCCATACCCATTAGCAGAGCCACTCCTCATTTCCCTTCTTTCCCTGGTAACTACTATTCTGTTCTTCATTTCTATGAATTTTACCTATTCTGAACATTTCATAGAAATGGAATCATATCATATGTGATTTTTCATGACTGGCTTCTTTCATGTCACGTTTTCAAAGTTCACCTGTGTTGCAGCAAGTATAAGAACACCATTCCTTTTTATGGCAGAATAATATCCAATTTTATGAGTATACCACCTATAACTTATCCATTCATCAGTTGTCAGTCTTCTGGATGATTTCCAACTTTGGGTTATCATAAATAATGCTGCTATGAATATTCATGTTCAAGTTTTTGTTTGGATGTATGTTTTTTATTTGTTTTAAGTAAATAACTAGAAGTGCTAGGTTATATGGTAATTCTATGTTTAAGTTGTTGAAGAACTACCAAACTTTTTTCAATGGCAGTTGTATAATTTTATATTCCCAATAGCAATGGATGAAAGTTCTATTTCTTTTCACATACTTGCCAACACTTACTATGTCTTTTTAAATTATAGCCATTCTAATGTGTGAAGTAGTATATCATTGTAGTGCTAGATTCTTTTTTATAGTGCATATTTTCATAAATAAGCACACCATATCTGATGCTAACTACTTGAAAACCTCTGGCAATCATAGTACAGTCCTTCTTGAATGTGTTAAGTAGGGTCCAAAACTTCTCATTATGTAATATGCAGAGTCACCCACACCCTATCATAGGGTTACTGAAATGATCCAGGCAATTTTCTGCATTAAGCAGAGAGGAAATTTTAGGGTCCATCTGCAGATCCCAACCCACACTGATCCTGGTTACAGAATTGTGCTATCTGGTGGCAACTGCCTTTTTTTTTTTTGGCTTAAACATAAACGAGAACAACTTTGTGACCTGTGGCTGATTAGAACTTCAAGAACAGAGGTAGTGACTCTAAGAATCCCTGTTATGAGGCATTTATCATTTTGTTGGGTCTGTATGGAAGGCTGGTCTAGGAAATACTAAGGATGTGGTTGGTTTTCTTCCCACCATGTTCCCTATTCTCCTCTTAAATGACAAGAACATTATCCATCCTCCACTGGAGAATGTGGCCACATTACTTCCAAATATATATCACTGCAGTTTTATTGTATTTATAATTTAGTAAAAAGACAAAGAAACATGGTCCTATTTAATCTCTTGTAGGTTCTTATGTGACAAATGATACTCAAAGGAGAAGAAGTCTAACACAATTTTTAAATTTAAGTACAAGTTTAAGGTAGGACTTTAAGTGATAAACATCCCAAAACTTGATCAGATGCTAAGAAAAAATAGCTGGAAGTCTTCCTAAAAAGCTGGTTGCAGTCCTGCAGACATAAGAGCAATAACCAAAAATTCCTTAATACCATATGAGAAATAAATTTGTTTGAAGTCAAGCCCCCTTCCCTAAAATAATTGAGATATACTGTTTAAATGCTAACCTAAATACAGTATTATACTTGGAGATCATCATTCTTAATGTTGTGTCTTTGAACTTCTAGGGCAGAGCCTCTCAAACAGTATCTTCTGAGAATGGGTTATGTGGGCCCGCACTTAGTTCTTTGGGAGGCAGAATGCAGCCGGGGGTAGTTGAGGTAATGGGCCAGAGGCTCTGACTGCAAGTTGTGTTCACTTACTACAGCATTGAGATTTATCATTTTCAATGGGAAAAATAATCCTTGAACAGCAGCCTTTAACATGGGGTTCATCACACTCCCAAAAGTTTATGGACAAAATAGGGGGAAGGTCATCTGTGAATCCGGAGTAGAAAAAAGTATGTCTTTATTTTCATTAACCCCCAACGGGCATTCTTTCAAATATGAACATAGGCCATAAACCACAGTAATAGCGGAAGTATCTGTAACTTTGTCATCCACAGATATCACAAATATTTTCAATTCATATTACAGTTTTTGCATCTATTGCCCCCGTATTTCCCTACTAATTTCTTCTTTGAAATTCTAATAGTTAATTAGACCTGCTATTTCATGACACATGACGGCAGTTTTCTGTGTAAATTGCACAGCATAACCTGGCCAACTATCAAGCAGTTCTGCAGCTAGTTTATTCAGCCAACGAATGGTAAAGTTGTTTTGTTTTCATACTAGTCAGACATTTAAGTTGCTTTGTAGTATTCTGTAATTCTAAATTGCTTGTTGGTCAATATGTAGAAGGATGAGTCATTTTTGCTATTTATTAAACTTCTGCAAATTGCACAATTCAAATGACAATTCTTTTTCCTTTATTTTTACTGTTGACACTACTACAAATGCCCCTCTTTCCCTCATCTTTGCTTGCTTCCACCCAACCCCTAACACTCTTCCCTCAGGGCCTCACCATACTGTTGTCTGTGTCTCTGAGTTACACATATATATTCTTTAGCTAATCCTTTCACCTTCTTTCATCCAATACAATGGGTTTCCTTTTCATTTTGATGGTTTCTTTTGCTGTGCAGAAGCTTTTTAGTTTGATGTAGTCCCATTTGTTAAAATTTTCCCCCTTTATTTCTCTTGCCCTAGGAGATATACTGGCAAATATATTGCTATGAGAGATGTCTGCGATTTTACTGCCTATGTTTTATTCTAGGATTTTTATGGTTTGGCGACTTACACCTAAATCTTTTATCCATTTTGAGTTTATTGTTGTGTATGGTGTAAGCTCGTGGTTTACTTTCATTTTTCCACGTACCTGTCCAATTTTCCCAACATCATTTATTGAAAAGACTGTCTTTATTGTATGAGTTTGCTTCCTTGGTCAAATATTAATTGACCATAAAGGTGTTGGTTGATTTCTGGGTTCTTTGTTCTATTCCACTGATCTATAGGTCACTATCAGGCTTGTTTTATTACAATGGCCTTGTAGTATAGTTTGACATCCAGTTATTGTGATTCTTCCAACTTTGTTCTTTTCTCAAGATTGCTGAGGCTATCTGGGATCTTTTTTTGTTTCCATATAAATTTTGGAATATGTGTTCTAGATCTGTGAAATATGCCATTGGTATTTTAATAGGAATTGCATTGAATCTATAGATTGCTTTGTGTAGTATGGACATTTTAATGTTAATTCTTCTAATCCATGAACATGGTGTTTGCTAGTACTTACTTGTATCTTCCTCAATTTCTTTCTTCAATGTCCTATAATTTCCCAAGTATAGTTTAAATTTATCCCTATTTATCTTTTTTTTTTCAATAGTAAATGGGGTGGTTGCCTTAGTGGCTCTTTCTGGTATTTCTTTATTGATGTATAGAAATGCTACCAATTTCTGAATATTAATTTTGTATTTGCTACTTTGCCAGATTCATTTATTAACTGTAGGAGCTTTTTGGTGGAGTCTTTAGGGTTTTCTATGTACAATACCATGTCATCTGCAAATGTGAATTTTACTTTTTCCTTTCAAATTTGGAAGCCTTTTATTTCTTGTCTGATTGCTGTGTCTAGAATTCCCAGTACTATGCATAATAAGAGTGGTGAAAGCAGACATCCCTGTCTTGTTCCTTATCTTAAGGGAAGTACTTATAGTTTTTGCCCATTGAGTAATATAGCTGGCAATGGGTTTGACATATATGGCCTTTATTGTGTAGAGGTATGTTCCCTCTGTTCCCAATTTGCTGAGAGTTGTATCATAAATGGGTGCTGGATTTTTCTGTATCTATTGATATGACCATGTGGTTTTCATCCCTAATTTTATGTGGTGTTATCATGGTCATTGATTTGCAGATACTGTATCAACTTTGCATTCCTGAAGTAAATCCAATCTGATCATGGTGTACAGTATTTCCTCACTTATCGCAGGTATTACGTTCTAGACCCTCCCGCAATAGGTGAAAATCCGCGAAGCAGGAACCTTACATTTATTTTAGTGTTTATATGTATTTTAAGGCTTTACAAACCCTTCCCACACACTTATAAACCGTTCCTAGTCCCTTATTAACCTTTTCCATGCCTTCATAAATACTCCTTATGTTCTTAAACGTATTCTACACTCTTAAAGCTACGTAACTTTAACAACACACGTATACAGTACCGCAAAATCCCACGATATAGTGAAAAATCCGCGATAAATAATTAAATATAATATTTAAAAAAATCCCGTGATATAGTGAGGCCGCGATATAGAGGGACTACTGCATGATTTTTAAAAATGTATTGCTTAGTCTGGTTTGCTAATATTTTGCTGAGGATTTTCTATGTTCATTAGGGATATTGGCCTATAATCTTCTTTGTAGTGTCTTTATCTGGTTTTGGAATTAGGATAATACTGGCTTCATAAAATGAGCTTGGTAGTTTTCCCTTCTCTTGAAATTTTTGGAATAGTTTGAGAACGTTCTTTGAACGTTTGGTTAAATTCACTTGTGAAGCCATCCAGTCCAGAACTTTTATTTGTTTGGAGTTTTTTTTATTATTGCTTTGATTTCACTAGTTGTAATCTATCTATTCAGATTATTTGATTCTTTCTAATTCAGTTTTGGAAAATTGTATATTTCTAGGACTTTATCCTTTTATTCCAGATTGTTCAATTTGTTGGTATATAGTTATTCATAATATTTTCTTACAATCCTTTGTAGTTTTTTGGTGTCAGTTGTTACTTCTCCTTTTCATTTCAAATTGTATTCATTAGGGTCCTCTCTTTGTCTTGATGAGTCTGGTTAAAGTTTTGTCAATCTTTTCCAGTTCTTGGTTTCATTGATCTTTTGTATTGTTTTTTTCAGACTCTATTTTGGTTATTTCTGATCTGATCTTTATTGTTTTCTTCCTTCTACTCCCTTTGGATTCCGTTTGTTGTTTTTTCAAATGACAATTCTTAACTGTCTGTAAGATAGCATGGCTTCTGAATATGCTTGTTAAAAAACAGCTATGATATATTCTATAACCTAACATTGCTAACGAATTGCTCAATGACATGGGTCATGCAGTGTTGTGAGTTCTGTAACTGTGCTTCTTTCTTTTATTTGTTGTTCTCATTATAAGGCTATAACTCATTTTATTCATATAAAAACATTATTGTGAGAAAGGTTTTATGTTTATCAGACTGTTATAGGGGTCCACGGCACAGAAAAGATTAAGAACCTCTGCCCTAGGGAATCAATCACATATGAATCAAAGAAATGATAGACAAGGTTTTGTTTATATGAATATGTTATATCACATTTTTGGAAGACTTTGACCCTCCCAAAGATTAAGAAGGTGTTGTATTTTTGTCAGTCCAAATGAAATAATGCTTACGGTTTTTATAAATTAGGTAAGTTTTTTTCCTGTCATTTCGGGCCAAGATTAACCACTGGAAACTGGAATACTAAGGTAAGGACCAGTAAGTACAGCCTTTGAAAGTATTTTGCAAGTAGCTGGCACCAAGCAACAATTCTAAACTGTGGAAATTTTGATGTCCAACTAGGAACTCACCATTATAGTTCTGCAAATTCAACAAATGATAAAAAATTATTAGAGATTTCCAGACAACAAAAATATATTGAACATAAATAGTAACATGGGAGCAGCTATACTAAAACAGGCTTACACATTCTCCATGTAGTCACATAAGCACAAGGTAACAAACCATATCTTGAAATTGCTCTAAATTAGAAAAATTCACTAATAAACTGTAGGCCATTGTAATCTATTGTTAAGTTATTTTTAGCACAAATGTAAATGTAAACATTTCTTACCCTTTCAATGCTGTGTTGCAAACGAAGTTTCATTCTTACAACTTCCTGTTGCCGAAACAGCTCTTTGAGTGGATCTGACAGTGAAGGTGGTGGTGTAATCTAAATTAAAATATATATAGTTAAAAGTATTAGGTTTTATTTACAACAATGGGCTACATTATAAAAGTAACTCCTTTTAGTGCATAACTTAAAATGAAGATATAAATTCTGATGTGCTCTGAATTAAATAATATAGGAAAAATTATAAAACTGTTGACTTTTCAGTCAATTTCAACTGTATGAAACCCTGAATATTCTCCTCCTAGCCCCTGAAATATCTATATTCCCCCATCTTATCTTAGCTTGTAATTATTGTCAGCGTTATTAGGACAAAGTAAGATAGTTTAGTATGTATGGCACAGTAGAGTAATGTAGCTGAATCTCCTGAGGTGGGACAGATATAGTGTGCTTCATGATGTTGTGCAACAGGAACTGTACAACACCATATATGAAAAGATCTTGCCAAAAAAATCAAACCAGCATCTAATTATGACTCTATATTTATAATCAGTAAATAGTTTATAGGAATTAATGGGAAGCTGAAAACATGTTAAATAACATCATAAGAATTCAATTAGTCAAATCAACGTGGAAAGTAAAACACAAATAATTTGATGGGGCTCATTATTTTTCAATGAGCTCGTCTCTAATTGCAATGATACGTGTGTTTGATTTCTGTGTCCTGAAAACTCCTTTAAATTTAATAAAAGGAAGAGTTGAGTTTGATGCTATTGCTGCAGTTATTTTCCTTAAAGCATTTTTTTCATTGCTTTTTAGTTTTTTTTTAAATGAGAGCCCCCTGCATGCCCAGACCAAGGATCAAACCCACACACTCGTTATGTACCCTACCACATAATCAAACCTACAACCTTTCGGGTATGGCACAATGCTCCAACCAGCTGAGCCATAATGGCCAGGGCTATTATTGTAGTTTTGCAAAGTCATACAGCCTCCTTTAAGCAGCTGTTTTTCTCTATTTGAGTAATTCTCATTAAAAAAAAAAATTCCCCACTATATCCAAAAATAATACTTAGTTCTGCTTTTACCTCTTTCTGAAATGATACAACTCAATTCTAATTTAATCAAAGTTATATACCCAGATTTGCTGCAAGAGAATTAAACTTGTGTTATACCGTTTTTGGAGGCATAAGAAAAGGTGATAGTAAACATAGGCACACAACGTATACATGATGTGTTTTACACTGTATTACAAATACACACATATATGTGTATATCAATAGGCAGATAGTGCTATAAGATAACCTAATATGACTTATCAGAAATTGTTTTTAGTGAAATAATTTGTACAAAGTTCTAATTTAAATGTGTTTTTTAAAAAATTAATCAATTAATTGATTTTTAGAGAGAGAGGAAGGGAGAAAGAGAGGGAGAGAAACATTAATGCAAGAGAGAAACATCAATTGGTAGCCTCTCGTACAGGCCCAAACCAGGGACCAAACTCACAACCCAGGCATGTGCCCTGACTGGGAATCGAACTGGTGACCCTTTGCTTTGCAAGAGAATGCCCAACCAACTGAGCCACACTGGTCAGGGCTTAAATGCATTTTTATAGTGTTAACTATTTCAAGCCTATGATACAACATATTTCAGTTAAAATTTCTTAACCTTTAAGGGGAAATAAGGGAAACAAGAAAATTAGCATATATTCTTTGAATTGTTAAATTCTTTTGCTGAAAGAATGACAAATTTACTTACAACTCTATTCTTTAAAATCTACTACTACTACTTATTACTAGTAGGGTAATATAAAAATCTGTCTTTTAAGATTTAAAAGACACTAGCATCAGGTATATTCTGTGGATGTGAGACTAAAAAACCATCCCTCTTCAAACTTTTCTATCTTCTCTGAACTGGGCTTTAAAGAAGGAACATGTGCAAAGGCATGATGTGAAATAGCATATAATAGCGTTGGACCATCATGTACATACAGTAGAGTAGTAACTACAGCCAAGCCTAGAAATGTATGGAGGACCTTGTATGTAATGATGGGGACTTTGGTCTATAAAAAATTGGGAGTTTCTAAAGATGTTTAGCTGGGTAGTCACAAAGTCAGATCTGAGTTTTATAATAAGGGACCCAGAAAATAACGCTAGCTTGACAGAAGAGATTAGACTAGAACCCATGGAAGCTGTTCAGAATGTCTGTTTTGCTTATATCTGATACCCAGTTGACACAATGCTTAGCACATAATTATGAGTTATTTGCATATGCAATATTTTGAATATTTAATTATGCAATATTCAAATATGTGCGTGAACAGTTTAAGGAGTTAATGAGGTCCTTGCATGGCAGTAGTAGGAAAGAAAAGGGGAATGGAAGTGAAGTGAATCAACACAACTTAAGTGACTGATGTAATGGCAGGGCAGAAAGGAAGAGGTGAAGGTTGAATTTTGGATTCCCAGCCTGGGAAATTAGACAGCAGATAATGATACTAACTAAAGCAGAGAGGGCAAAAAGAGTACTTTTGAAATAGGGTAAATTAGTTTGGTATTAGACTCAATGATTTTAAAGATATTGTGGGACAATCAGGATATGTTCAGAGTAACTAGAAACACAATTATGGAAACCATTAGTGTATTCATGGCTGAAGATAAACTTGGGACACATTCTACAAGAGACACTGCCCTAGTCCTTAATCAGATTATAGCTGAAAGGCAGAGGAAGACACATAAACAGTTAATTACAGTATTATAGATGAGGTATAAGGATGACACAAGCCATCCAGCTCTGTCAAGATTTCAGAGGCGACAACACAGCTGGAACAAAGGCATGAAAGAAGATAAAAAAGGGGGCCTGGCTAGAGCAACATTTCAGGTAGGGAGAACAGCACTACCAAGGTACCAAAGGTAGTGAACAAGAGATTTCCATAGAAGAGTTCAGTTTGATGGATATACTGAGTGAGTTTGGAAGCAGTAGTGAGAAAATAAAGCCACAGGGATAGATTGGTGTCAAAATATGAAATGAATGGTTATGCTATGCTTAAATATGGATTTTAAACTGTAGGTAACAGGAAGTTGGCTAATCACAACTGAGATCTTTAAGGAAACAGCTTTCTATTGGTTTTAAAGGGACATAAATCAATAAAAGAATGCTCCAGCAGACAGACTAGGAGAAACAAGAAGTGAATAAGTTTCTGTAAAGTTCTAAATAAGAGATAACGATGAGGGCCCTAAATCAAAGAACTGGTAGAAGGTACAGATTCTGGAGAAAGTTCTAAAGTAGAATGGTTGGAATTTGATTTCTAATAGGTTTCTACTTTGGTATCATCACTAATGGGTAAAAATTTGTTTTCAAGGGAGTGAGAAACATTCCTTGTACTGTGTGAAGTCTGAAGTCTGAATGCTATGGTGCATGGTTAACTCTGTCCCCCTCCCCCTGATTCAGGAATGAGGCACTTATCTCCCAGCTCCTAGAAGTGTTGGCTGACAGGTCTCACTGGAGTTCCTCTCTATGAGTTACCTTTCAGTGAAGTGAGTTAGCATTACCAAGGTCATGTTTTCTCCCTGAGTGCAGGCTATTTATCACAAAGGCCATTCCACTCCAGAGCTCCTGTGGGTTCAGTTGAGGTCATAGTTGCAACTGCATTTCAGTTCAACCTCTTGATCTGCCCAATTATGCTTCCCTCACACACTTACAGGATTGTTCCTGATATCACTTACCAATAAATCTCTTGCACACAATTCCAGAGTTAGTTTCCTGGGGAACCAAACATAGCTATGTATGACAGGTATCTGGAAGTCACTTAAGTGAGAGATGCCCAGGAGGCACCTATATCTGATTCTGGAGGTTAACAGAGATGATATATAGCTAGATAAGAAATTTTTGGGACTAACGGGCGCATAAAAAAATGCTGAAACCATAGCAATAGATAAGACTACACTGACAAAAAGTTGACTGAAGGATGAATTTCTAGAGAACTCTGATGTTTAAAGGATGGGTAAGAGTCATTAAAAGAGATAGGATTAGTCAGTGAGGCTAGGGAATTAGAAAAGAGCGCCATCAGGAAAGGCCAGGGCAGGAATGGGGAAAGATAATTTTAATGAAAACCAAGATGATCATAGTATCAAATGTAACTGAGATCAAGTAGAAAAAGAAAAAGGCCAATGAATCTGGCAATTACAAGCTCACTGGTGACCACTGCCAATGTATAACAGTCAAGGGATGAATAGGAAGTGATAAAGAGGAAACAGGAAGCACAGACTCCTCTCCAAGAGTGCAGCAGTGAAGAAAGGAGAGAAGGTGAGCTTGATGAACTGGGGTAGTCAAGGGGCAACTTTTTCTCCCCACAATGAAGGAGACCGAAATATGTTCAGTGGGGAAATAAAGCCAAAGCCAATGGAGAGGGAAAGTTGAAAAATATACTAACAAGAAATGTTTTAATAGAGGAAGGTTCTAGAGAACACTAGACAGAATGGGACCAAAAACATATACAAAGGAATTATCTTTAAAGAAACAAAAACATACCTCCTTTAGGACAAAAGGAAAAGCAGCTAAGGAAAAACAAAATAGTGTAGAATAGTGTTGTTCAATAAGGTAGTTAATAACCACACATGGCTACTGAGCACTTACTAAAATGAAGCTGGTTTCATTTGAGATATACTGTAAGCACACCAGATTTCAAATACTTACTACAAAGGAAAAGAATACAGATCGTCTTAATAATAATTTTTCCATACTAATTATATTTTAAAATAGTATTATGGATATATTTGGTTAAATAAAATATTAAAATTAATTTACCTGCTTTACTTTTTTAAATGCGGCTACTAGAAAACTTAAAACTCCGTATGTGACTTGCATTATATATCTATTAGACAGCATTGCAGATGTATTATCAAGTAATGTTACTTACTGTGGGAATGCAAATCTTGCTTAACGGGTTTCCATCCAGGAGATAAGATCCATTAAATGTCACATATTCATCATAATACTGAGGTGCTTGAGGAATAACACTACATAACAATTTGCGCTTTTCCTCAATTTTTTTCCTTATGTGCAAGAATTCAAAATATGGATTTGCTCTCTCTGAACTGTATGGCTGAATCTCATCTAGTTTCAGAGAATCTACAATGGCTGCCAGAGACTGCTGAGTTTTCTCTTTTGCTTGTAGTAAGGACGGACTCACTTGCACAGGCTGAGGTACACGTGACACTTTCCTTTTCCGTGGGTGGTGAATTTGAGGATCATCTTCTTCAGTTAATCTTATTCTTCCTCTAGGGGGTGAAGATTCACTGTCTTTTTCTGGTAACAGTGTACAGCTGGCAAGAATCTGTTTGCTTTGATTTGCCATTGTATTTGCTTTGTTTCTAGTCATCCTCTGAGGAATTTGGTTTTCAGTTTTATCATCTTCAGCATTTTCTTCTAATTCTACTTTAACTAGTTGAGCATATTTATGCATTTCTGGTTGAGCTGGTTGTTGTGAATGGTTTTCTAAACTCGATAAAGTGCTTTGCTGTGATTCTTCATCTTCGATGGAAAGCAAACACTTTTCACTTTCAGGACAAAATTTTGAATTATCTTGCTCATTTAGGTTTCCTTTTGGCATTCCTGCATTCATTTCACATAAACCAGAATCACACTTATCATTCAAATGAGCTAACACCAAACCCTCCAGTTTGCTTTCTTTTTCATGTGAAATAACCTGAATATCAGAAGTGCTATTTTCAACCTCATAGCTATTGGAAGACTTATACATTAGTTTGCTAAATGAATAATGTATACTTAGCTGGGAAGAGGAATCACTCCCATTCAAGTCCTTTTCTAATGGTAATACAGGCAAAGCATTAGCCTTTTCAAAATCTGGTGATGCTTCTTGAACAGTGCTTTCAGAGAACACAGGAACAAAGGCATCCGTCTTTTGAACATCTGTTAAGGCAAAAGTATTCTCCGTATCTTTTGTAGATTCATTATCAGCCTCTAAAACAGAACTGATAATTTGAACTGTGTTTTTCTGTTGTAAAATACCTGGCTCTTGATTGGCAACATATGACAAAGACGTATGTTTAGAAATAGTTTCAGCATCTGAAAGTGACTGGCTGTAAAAAGAGCTAGGCTGCTGTGAAGGCAGAAAGGATGCTGCATCCTGAGCACAACAGTTTACTGGCAGTTCAGTCTGGTGCAGGGATAATAAATCAGTATTTTGTTCTTTCAATACTTTGTTTTCAGAATTACAAAATACTTGAACAGAAGAATCTTGATCAGTTGTACTAGAATTTGGGCTGATAAAGTCAGTGGTGCTTAATGATCCCAGTCTATCAACAGGTATCTCCCATGATTTATTTTGGATCACACCAACCTGATTAGATGGCTCTAAATGAACAGGACTGTCCATTAAAGTGCCCACTGGAGCAGAACTCTTGATAACATTTATATCAGCTAAAATATATCTGCTGTTTACAGATCTAGTTGGAGAAGCTGCAAAACTGGAATGTATGTTAGACGTATTTGAAAGTTCTCTTTCAGGCACATTTGAACATACTTCAGGTTTGGGAGAAGGACAAATATCTCTTGGCACAGCTAAGCCACCTTGACTGCTTTCTTCTGGTATTGTTTGAAATGCTTTTGTATGTTCACAAATGACAGATGGCATGCTGCATCTTCGAACTTCTACAGCTGGTCTCCCCTCATTTATAACGAGTTTAACATCTTCTACAGAAGATGATCGGAGATGTGATGTAAGTCTGCTTGTATATGGTGGTTTAACCCGCTCTGGCAGTTCAGCCAGGCTATCCAAGTCCTTTTCATGAAGTGCAGGAGATTTGGCAATTGGCAAAAAAGGTGATTGGGAAAAGGACATTTGGGAATCTGAACCCTCTAACATAAAGTCAGAGTCATACTCAACTGGAGGCCTTGGGGTAGTCACTGTAGTATGACAGGAATCTTCTGAACTAGCAACAGAAATCATGGATACAGATCTGGAGCTGAGGCCTGGTTTTTCACTTTCTGATCTAGGAGATCTATTTAAGCTATTATCTGAGACAAAAGATGACTTCCCTAAACTTATTACATTTTTTGTGTCAACAGACTGTGATCTGCTACTTACTGCATCTTTAGATTGTTTCTCCTTGGTATAAGCATCAGTCAGCTCTGAACTCTTTGACCTAGTAAGTTCTTTATTTTTGGACTCAGCTAGTGTATGCTTTGTTTTTTCTTTATCTTTTACTTTAAGTTCTAAACAATTACGATTTCTCAACCTTTCCTTTTCTTTTTGCTTTATTTTTTCCTTATGTTTTTTGTGCCACTGCTCTATTTCTAAGTCTTTAAGGCTTAGCATTCGTTCAAAACTTGTCTGCATTAAATCATCATTCACTAATCTCTTTTCTTTAGGACGTGTTTCTTTTGATAATGGTGATGACTTAGGTTTGAGCTTATCTGCTTCAGATTTTAGTTTGAACAAACTATTTAGTTGAATTTTATCCTTGTGCTTATCTCGTTCTTTGTATCTGTCTATATCTTTATCTTTCTTATCTTTTTCTTTTCCATCAGGAGTTTTCAAAGGTTCATCTTTTGTTTTTTCTTTAAGGGATAAAGTTTTTTCATGTTGTGGTTTACTACTATCTGCTATACTTGACCTCTTTTCTTCCTGAAAGTGTTTGGAGTTAGTTATATTCACACTTTCTTTATCTCTAGATTTTTCCTTTTTATCTACCTCTCTGTCTTTATTTTTACTTTTTTCTGATTTAGTGTAGTCACTATTATCTGACTGTTTGTTTTTTTTTTCCATCAAGTGCTTTTCTTTGCTTTCTGCCAGATGCCTCTCTTTTTCAGGTTTTTCTTTGTCATATTTTCTATCTATCCTTTCTCTACTTTTCTCTCTGTCATCAACTTTTTTAATATTTTTTATCTTCTCACCTTCTTTATGACATTTCTCTGTATGATGTGAATATAGTTTGTCTTTTTCTTTTATTCTGTCAGCGCATTCACTAAGATCTAATTTGTCTTTCTCTGACTTATGCTCATGTTTTATCTTTTTCTCCTTTTCAGAATTTTTTCTTTCACCTTTCTCAACATCCTTTTCTTTACTTTGAAATCGTTTGTCAGATTTTTCCTTACTCTCTTTTACATGCTTTTCTTGTTTTTCAATTTCTATTTCCTTTTCCATTGAATGTAACCCTATAGATTCCTCACTGGCACTTAAACCTAAAGAACTGAATTCTGTTTCTTTAACTATAGGTACATTCTCTCTTTCTTCTTTTATATCTTTTATTTTTTCTTCCCTAAAGTATCTCTCACTTTCCTTTTTAATCTTTTCTCGTTCTTCTTTAAAGTTTCTCTCTTTTGAGACATGCTTTTCCTTGGTTGATTTATCATCTTTTACGTTTTTTTCCAACTTTGACTTTTTCCCTAATGTTAGGGAGTCATGTTCCATATTCAAAAAAATATCTTCCGTTTCATCACTTTTAAAAAAATTCTCTTTCCAAAATTCTCTATCAAATTCCACACTTCGTTGCAGCTCTTTATTACCATCCCTATTTTTGTATTTTTCCTTTTCACTTTCAATTTCCTTTTTATGCTTTTCTTTTTCCCTCTCCTTATGTTTCAATTTATGCTTTTTTAATGTTTTACCTTCTTTATCCATTTTTTTCAGTGTGCAATCTGAATTTTCAAATGTTGAACTATGATCTTCATCCTTTATTTTAGCATTTGACTTTTCACCAAATTCTAGGTGGAAATCTTTCTGTTTGTTTTTTTCCTTATGCTTACAAGATTTTACACTTGAGCTTTCTGGCAAGAATTCCGATTCTGTATTATCATATCGAGTAAGATCAGGCTGCAATGACATTTCAGAACTTCCTGGTGATAAACATATTTTGGTGTGTTCTTGTTTTAGTGGTGCTGATTGCTTTTCACTTAGTCCACAAGAATGTTTAGGAGATTTACCACAGGATATATGAAATAAATGTAACGAAGTATCATCTTTAGGGCTAAAAGATTTTCTAAAATTCACCTCCTCTCTGGCCTTTTCTGAACAATCTACTGTTGTATTAACTGTCAAGTTTGGTACTCTGCTATTTTCTTTCCCCTCTTTTTCTTGCTTCAGCTCTTGGTTCTCTTTATTTTTGTTCTGGTTCTTTAATTTTCTTTTAACTTTGCCTTTCTGTTTGTGTTCATTTGAAACTCCACATTCCTTTTTGGTTTGTGTATCGGAATTTGATGTTTCAGGGATAGAGCATGGAGTAGACCCCTTTTTATTCTGAAGAATTTCTTCATCTGAACTTTCAGAACTTGAATATAAAACCCTAGATGGCTTTTGTTTTTTACTTTTAAATGATTTAGGATAGAAAGCTTTATCCTGTTTTGCAAATAAACTATTCTTTTCTACTTCAGATTCATTTTCTTTTCGTAGCTCTTTCCTAAGAATATGCCTATCATCAATCATTTTATTTATTTCTTCATCATCATCATCTTTGAATTCATACTCATCAAGGGCAGATGGAAGAGGTGCTTTGGGAATTACTTGTTTACTTTCACAGATGAGAGAGTCTTTCTCTGTCTCAGAGTCAATATTTTCATCAACACTGGAAGGATTTACAGACTGAGCCTCTTCAGAATCTAGAATAAGAAGAGAAAATCTGTTGTTGGTTGAAAGACAACTGTCAGAAAAATAAGCCTGAGAGAAAAACACTGCATATACAGAAAATATTGCAAACAATTCAGAAAAAAATTTCAGATTTATATGTGAATAACGCAATAGAAATATGTAAGAACTCTGCTACAGTGTCATGGACAGGATTCCATGACACCTCTAAAAGCATGATACACTGAATTTACAACGCACATATCAGAAATATATAATACAAATATGCATACTATAAAACAGAAGTTTGTAACCCAGCAGACTGGGTTTCAGAGGAAACGCCGGCTACTCATGTTATGTAAAATTTTACATATAGGTACTTCTTGCTCTGGAGAGGATGTTTAACAAGATTCTTTGACGCAAAAAGATTAAGAAACACTATTTAAGAAATTTAATTATGTAAATATCACAGATTGTTTTATGGTTCAGATTTTTTATTAATAAAACCATAAGGGATCAAGTGATTTCCATAGGCACAGCAACTTAAATAAAGGTGAATGGTGTTGATTATACAAGAAGTGACTACCTAGTTAAAAAAAAATTCAGAAAAATGAAAAGTAATATATCCCCTCCGAGATCTGCCATTCTGTGCCATGTAGCCATGCCTCTGGTTTTGTTTGTCATTGCATTTTCATTAGATTACACGTATGATGGAGATCATTTGTCTTTCCCTGATTGGCTTATTTCACTTAGCATCATAATCTCCAGGTCCATCCATGCTGTCACAAAGGGTAAGAGTCCCCTCTTTTTTACAGCCATGTAGTATTCCATATGTAAAGGGGCCAGGGGGATTGGAAGAGATTAGCCAAAGAATATATATGCACAGTCCATGGACACAAGACAACAAGGTAGTGAAGGCCAAGGTGGGAGAGGAAAGGAGAACATCTGTAAACAATGTCAATAATTAAAAAACAAACAAACACATCCCGTAATTACATAATCAGGATTATGACAGATGAACAGATAGGCAAATCCGATGAAAATTACTCTATTCCTTAGTTTTCTTATCTACAGTAATATAGACTTGATCCTAATATATATTTTAGGACAATAAAGGACATAATAGGCTCAAATTCTATGTATTTCTTAAATACATGAAAATTTAAGTACATGAAAATTCAATTGCATCCAAACTGCTGCATGAACATAGCAAAAAAACTGCTAGATTTCTATTTCATATTATCATTTTAAATTATTTATTTTTTAATCCTCACCTGAGGACATGCTTATCAATTTTAGAGAGAGGGGAAGGGAAAGAAACACTGATTGATTGCCTCTTGTATGTGCCCTGACCAGGGACTGAACCTATAACCTAGATATGTGCTCTGACCAGGAATCAAACCCGTGACACCACTCCAACCAACTAAGCCATACCGGCCAGAAAAAGGTTTTTTCTTCCTGGGTGGGCATCGTTTCTTAGCTAAAATGTATTTTGCGTACATGGGCCTCTAACTGAAACGAAAACCCAGGCCTCTAACTAAAAGGAAAACTGAGGGCTCTGACCAAGAGGGTGAAACCAAAAATCATTACAAATACACTACTTCATTTGCTAAGCATTTAATTTAAAAATTCTAAATTTAATACATTAAGTTTCCTATAAAGTGATCTAACTCTCAAATACTCTTTTCACATGATAATTTTAATTCCAGAAGTATTTTCAAGTGTCTATAAGGTACTGGGCACTGCATAAGAGCTCTAGAGAGGTCAACGATCTTGTTTTTGAAGATGTGGTAATACTCTAAGACAATACTATTACTAAATGCCAATGAATGACACATGGTATGAAAAAAAAATATGAAATAATAACTGCTTATACATATGTAAAGAAATATAACTCTCCATTCCCAATTATGCAATACATAATATCAAACTACAAAGGAACTACTTGGGGAGAATTCATTAAATGAATACAATAATATGAACTTATACAGCAGGTGTTATTTTCTCTGTTAACATTTATAATTTGGTCTTAAGGATTTTTCCAATTGCAGTCTTCAAGGATTTAATTTCATGTTTATAAATAACTATTCTATTTATATTGTTTCTCATCAAATAATTAGTTTTACTGGAAACTGGGAATAATTTTTTTTTTTGTATATCCCATAAAATTAGTTCCACATTTACTATCAATCTTGAATATTTATTATTCTCCACCAGGCACATATGCTAGGAGATAGGGGTGACAAGATGAAAAAACCAGTCCTGCCTCTTACTGGTTACACAACCTGCCAATTGCTAAAATGGCGGCAGATACTAGGTCCAAAGGGTGCACTTGGGGAAGTCTGTTTGGAAAAACTGGAGAAGGAAAGCAGGCTTCTCAAAGAAGTAGCACTGAGACTAAAGCATGAAGGATATATAGAGATTTCAGGTAAGATTTAAGGGCATGAAACTACTATATAATCAAGCAGCTCAAATCACCACATGCATACCATTTCATATATTTTTCTTTTCATCTTACAGAGCATACGTGTTTTTCGAAGTTACATTTTCTTCATTACTATTTTTATTCTCACCTGAGGACTTTTTTTTTCAATGCTTTTAATAGAGAGAGGAAGGGATAAAGAAACATCAATGGAAGAGAGAGGCATCGACTGCTTTCCTTTTGTATGTGCTCAGACCAGAGATAAAACCCATAACCTAGGTATGTGCCCTTCCTATTGGGAATTGAACCTGCAACCTTGTGGTTACAGGATAATGCTACAACCAATTGAGCCACACAGGCCAGGGCTCTTCACTATTATTTTTAAGGACTATGTGTTATATTGTGTTAATATGTAATCATTTAAAATGATTCTTCTACTGAGGGGACATTCAGATTGCTTCTAATTATTTGGTATCATAGATATTTAATAATGTAGAAAAGATTATGTAGAGTTGTGAGGGGTAAAACAAGACTGGCCACAAGATGATAATTATTAAAATTGAGTGATACGTATATATAGGCTCATAATACCATTATTTCTACTTTTGCATATATTACACAAAGTTTCTATAATAAGAGTAAAAACATTAATTTACTTACAATTAATTTTTAATCTATTTTAAAATATTTTAAGTAATGAATACATTCTGCAATGAACAGAATAAAACAAATCAAAACACTTCACATATATATTACATTTAGTTTTAAAAATAATTTTCCCCTGTCCACAGTGGCTCAGTTGGTTGGAATGTTGTCCGGTAACTGAAAGGTTTGATCCCCAGGATGGATGTGTAGAATTCCTGGTCCTGGTCCAGGCACATATAATCCCAAGTCTGGACACATATGATTCCCCCGTTCAGGCACCTTCTGGAGGCAACCAATACATGCTTCTCTCTCGCATGGATGTTTCTCCCCCTTCCTCCCTCTCTAAAAGCAATGAAAAAACGTCCTTGGGTGAGGATAAAAAATTAATTTTCTGAACAAAATTAGATAACATGTAAACATTTTCAAGAATACATTATATGTATACATGTATCCTTTCATCAAAGATTTTTAAATTAGTTAATGGTAGGCTCTATAGCAAAAAAAACAAAACAAAAAATAAGCTACTTTCTTTCATTTTCAGAACCCTTTTTACACAACAGAAGGTGCTCCACTCAAATATAATGAAGACGGTAGTTGTGCCACACTTCATAACTGGTATCATTAAGTCCAATAAACATACACTAAATTAATACTGCAATTATATGCTGACATTAGGATCCTTTGATTCTGACCTTTTCATACTCAGTAACTATCAGTATGGTATAATGGAAAATTGCAACAGGTTCTGCCATTAACCCTAGGTTCAAATCTTTATTCTGCCACTTTAATAGGTCAGTAATCTGTTATGAGGGATTAATTTATAAGGCTATTGTGAGGATTAAGTGAACTAAATAACGTAATGTGCCTGGCAAATCCTGGCACACACCATGCATGTGATAAATATTAACTCACTGCCTAGAAAAAAAAAAAAAAGAGAAAAATGTTACCATTAAATTATTTAAAAATTTGTTTATCAGCAAATACTGACAGTCAATAAATCACATGTTAATTTAAAGGGGCCAAAGCCGAATTCCAGAATTTTTCATATTTGCTTAATTTTGTACCAGAAGATTAAAGACAAAAAGATTCAAGCTAATGCCATGCACTTCACTTATTACAGGGTTACAATGGAGGTAGGTAGTCCTTTAAAATGATCACAGTGAAAAAACCACCAGTCTTTCAAGAAAACAAATGCAGATACAAACTTTTCATGGAGGAGAAAGGGGACAACAGTGAAGGGAGAGAATAAATAGAATGAAACAAGAAACAATTTTTTTATATTAGTGTCTCGTAGAATTTATAGTTTTATAGATAAAAGCACTAGTCATAATTATCAACCAATTGAAGATATTTTTTAGTATTCCCCAAAGAAGGGAGAGGGGAAATGTAAGTGGGAACACAATTACATAAACTCTATTTCATTTGTTAATTGCAATTTAATGCCTTTATATAATGGTTTAAAAAAAGTTTCTACAACTTAAGTGGAAGAAAATTATCCTCAATGAAAGCTTAAAATGAATACCACATTTATGCAAGTTTATAAATTGCCTTATTCATCTTTGTATCCACATTATATGCCCAGAATACTACTATGCAATAATGTTAATAAAAAATTTGTCTAGGACTAAACAGTTAATAAGTGGCAGACTGAGGTCTTCAAACCCAAGTTTATGTGACTCCAAAATTGGCACTGACAACTATCATGCTAATTCTGAGTACATAAAAGGCACTGAATACAGTCATGATGAACTCTACACAAACAATAAAATGAAGCCATAATGTGTGATCATTCCATAAGCATTCAATGAATACCTTCTCCTTCTACATTTATTTCATGAGTACATTGGGGAAAAAACTCAGCCACAAAATCAAGGATCTAAAATAAAGTATGATATTAAATGAGGTTTACCGTTAATTTACATGTAAAATTCTTTGAATGAAAAAGAAAAAGCAGTAACATAATGCTTTAAACATACCCACCTGAGGTTCAAGTAGAATTTCAAATATGAACTTGCTATTTGTCTATTCTTTGCTTGATCTTGAAATAGTCACATCTTAGATATACAGTATCTTGATTTAAATAGTCCATAAGCACATAAGAGATTAAAAACACCTCATTCATGATTATTAAATAATGCAATTTATAAAACAAAAAGTCTGGGAAGAGGAAAATAGGTAAGGGTGGTCAAAGAGTATAAATTTCCAGTGATAAGATGAAAAAGTTCTGAAGATGTAATGTACAGCATGGTGGCTCTAGTTAACAATCCTGTATTGTATATTTGGAAGTTGTTAACAGTAAATTTTAAAAGTTTTCACCTCACACACACAAAACTATAACTCTATGAGGTGATAAATGTTTGTCAACTAACCTTATTTGTGATAATCATTCTGCAATACATACATAAGATCATACAGTGTACACTTTTAAACTTACACAATATTGTATGTTAATTATGCCTCAAGCCTAGGGGAAAAAAGAGCAAAGAAGCCATTCTTTGATTCCTTTAAATTACTACAAACCAGTGAACCTGATTAGATTTTCCAACTTTATAATAGTAAATTAATTTAAAAAAATTTTTTATTGTATTTTCTTCCCATTATCATTTGACATTTTTCAATTTAAAAATTATAAGGCAGCAGTGCCATATAAAGTACGGTTCTGAACATTTCATCTTAAATAATCAGACATGTGTACTGTGATTACCCTATTTCAGATTTCCACTATGTTTAAAGCTAATTATCTATCAAGTGTTTATTCTATGCTAGCACGTATTCTATGTGCATCTGTATATTAACTCACTTAGCTTTTATTTACTTCACCTTCATGAGATTTGTATTGCAATCCCTATTTCAAAGATGTGGAACCTGAGCACATACAGGTTAACTAACATCCATGGTAAGAGATCCAGGGATCAAACCTAGAGAGTATAGGAGTACTAAAGTCTAAGCTCTAATGAATAAGATAGCCACTCCAAAAACAAGAGTGGAAAAAAGAATTTATTATTTGATTTCCATTATCAAATATCTACAATATTGAAAGCCTTTTGTGTGTGTAATATACTCAACCAGATATAAGTATTCTTTAATACTACTTGTAAAAATCTTTACAGTTGGAATGATGTTTACATGCCAATTGTTATTCAGAATTGGGCTAGTTCTAAACTATATATCTTTGTGATCTTTATTAAGATTTTTTTCATTTATTTTCAAATAGCATTAAAAAAAATGTCACGTTAGAAAACCAGGAAAGTACAGATGGGTAAAGGAAAAAACATCCATCCATAAAATAATCCCATCACCCATGAGAATTATTATTTGTAACTTACTTCAAGTATTATATTTGATTTTATTTAAATTTAACTAATTTAAAAATGACAAAGTGAACAGAATTTCTGAACCTCAGATCTGTTCTCTTGGCTCTTCTAAGGGAATCCTACTTATGGTCATTTCAGAAAGTATGCTTATACTCCATGAGTAGCCCAAAATCATGTCACATTTTGGCTTTCTTTATACAGGGTAGTACAGAAAAAATAAATTAGTTATGAGTACGCAGAACAAGAGTTCATTCTTGTATTATTATTAATTACTGTATTATTTTCCATATGAACTGTAAACCTACTTTTGCCCCACCCTATATATTTAGCCTATGGCTTGTTCATATTGTTTTTTCCCCCTAGTTTTTGCCTTTCTTTTCATCAGATTAGATGATGTGCCTTCATATCATCAATACCATGTCACCGTGAACTCTAAGAATCTAATTTATATAACATGTCTACTGTTATCTACTCTTTCCTTGATAACATTTTCCATAAAGCTCTCTGATATTTTCTTCTAAAATTTGTCAGCTGCTTATTGCTGTTACTCTGGAATTTTTAATCAAAATCCTGAGTTAATCTTCATCTCTTCCTTCTAGACATTTTGTCATGAAAAATATACTAAATATTTTTTTTCAGAAAGAGAAGATAAAGTATGTCCAAGATGTCCAAGGATATTTTCGTTTGGCCCTTACACTTGAATAATGCCTGGAAATGCTGGAACTGTAGGTTCAAAGTAATTTTTCAAAAAATGTTTAAATTATAGCTTCACCCATCTTCTAATAACATATTTAACCCTTTAAGTGCCAACGTTGCTGTGAGTGGCGCTGACAAATTTTCCCAAAAGTGCCAGCGTCACTCCCAGTGAATCTTTTATCGATAGCTGTTAATGTAAAGAACAATGGAATAATTCGTATTTTATGTTTTGTTCTCTTTTTTTGTACCTCAGGTTATATATTGATACAACTTTTTGTCATGTTGATCCAAATTTTGAATTTTTACACTTGTTCAAATACTGACATATTGTTATAATTTTTACTTATATTTTAAACGGTCCTTTTAATTTCATTTATCTTTGCAATATTGTCAGAACTCTACGCAGTATGCATGATAAGGAAGCTTTTGCTGTTGTATTGTTTTTGCATTTCATTTTTGTTTATAAACTGTTTTTCACTGTTGATATCTAGATATATGTCTCTAGTGTGAATGCCATTTGTGTTCATTTTCTTTGTACATTATGAAGTTTTCTTTTTCCCCCCACAAAATTTATGCAATATTTGGCATACTTCTTGTTATCCATGTTGCTATGTGTTTTTTCAAATTATAATCATAGGTTTTATATTGTGCCATATATTATACTTCAAAAGTCATATTGAAATAAAGATTTTCTAAAATAATTGTTATAATAAAGTAATTTTAATGCAATAATTTTTTTGCTAAATTGCGTCTAAGAACACTGCTTACAAAAGAAGAGTGTATTTACTATATGTCGTGAAATTTTCAGCACATTATGAATAATAATTTTTTAATAGACATTTTTCATAAACTCTGCATTTCTCAGTAAAATAGCCTGGCATTTCTCACACAATTTTTAGCCATTATGCATGGCACTCAAAGGGTTAAGAATGAGAAATTTGAGGTCAGTCTCTTTTCTTCTTAGGTAATAACATGTTTCCTTCTGATGCTTGGAGCTTGTAGGATTTACAAAAAAAAAAATCTTTATCCCTGAAGTTGTTTTGTATCTAGATGTGAGGGTCTCTCCTCTCCTGCTTTTTTAACATTCCCCTTTGATCTACAAATACAAGTTTTTCTTCAGTTAAAGTACACTTCAATTAAAAATAGCTTCTTCCCAACTTTAATCTTTTTTGTAAGATGAATACTATATTCCTGGGTATGGTTTTATCTTTTTAAAAAAATCATTTTCTCATATTTCTAATATCTTTTTTAAAGTGTTTTATATTTTGGCCTTCTCTTAGACCTCTCCGATCTTCAGCAATGCCTAGTGTATTCTTTAGTCCTGTATAGAATATTTACTTTCAGTAGTGATAAATATTAATTCCAAGGACTTTCCTGTTTTAATTTTTTATAGGAGCCTTTTTTTGTTAGTTAGTGGATCGACTGCCCGCCAAGAATCTCCAAGAGTACTGAGAATAACTTACCCTTCTGCTTTCTATATTATTTACATTCTCCAGGATCAATGGTTCTGTTTGCTCATCTTGACCCTTCTCATTTCATTCAGTTGGTTTACCTCAAATCTTTGGATTTCTTTTCATATTGACAAAGGGAAAAACTTGTTTCTTCAGTATTTTGTGGAGAATCTTTATTTTTAAAAAATTGTTGTTATATTACAGTTGTCCCAATTTTCCACCCATTGCTATTGCTCTCCCCTACTCCACCCCCCCTCCCCTGCTCCCACAGTCAATCCCCATCCTGTTGCCCAATCTTTACAACAGGCTTCATTCTTGTGTGAGAGGCCTCCTGTTCACAGTGATCTGTGGACCTCTCTAATCTCAGCCTTATGCTGGAAAGTGTTCTCTGAACAAGATGACTCTTAGTTTCAGGGTCTCTGGGGTTTGTTGAGATGAATATTTCATAATTGTTGCGGGCCTCTTCTATTTTGGATTTTTCCTTTGCTCCGCAATAACTCACTAATCACAGCTAATATATCTAATAATTATAAATAAATATAACATTTATGCTACCTAGCCAAAGGCATAACATTAGAGAAAGACACCTGCATTTTAGAAAACAAGTATTTACAGCTTTCATACCCCTAAATTGATTGAGAAATGTAGCTTAGAGACAGGGAAATATAGTATTAGGTAATTTTATATAGTCTCATCTAAATCTCCACCTCTATACCTCAATTTTTCTAAGCAGAGGTTAAGTATTTTAATCTACTTTATAAGAGAAAAGTGGTTACACTTCTACTTGGAAATAAATATGCCATATGAAAACATATTTTCACTATTTCTATATTACTAGATATAGGTAAGAGAAATATAGTTAATTTAGGCGTGAGCTGGGGAGGGAAGAGAATATAATAAGTTGAAAATACTAAGTCTAAAAGGGAAATCTACATAAGGAGTAAAATCAAGTACCACAGTACTCCACATACTCCCTCAATTAGTTATTACACTGCCTTTTTACTAAAATGTCAATAACACAGAACTGTGCTATAAAATATAAATTAATCAAGATATTTCCCCCCTCTGAAAATACTGGTATCACTACAAAAATTTTGGTGTCACTAAAGGAAACTGACAAAATCACCCAGTCTTACCTATTCCATCATAAATATATATATATGTTACATGGAGGTCCTTTTTTACCATGACTAGATAAAACATTTTTCTGCAGACAGGATGATATAGCTAAGGCCAAACTCGTTTATATGTATGCATATACAATTAATATTTTTAATCCAAAAATCTTTTTTTAAGGGTTCTGCCCAAAGATACCCTTTACAGAGTATTAGTCTTAAATATTCAGCAACATCTCAACTACTATAATTATGTGACAGACTCACTTTAAGTTGTTAGGCACTAGTAGAAATTCAGTTTTTAAGGAAAATCGTCAAGCTGACCTATTTAAACAAAAAACCTCCTAGTTTTTGTATTTGCAATACCTATTTTAGCAAGTACACTTGAAATTTTTTGACTATATTTACAAGAATTTCAAAGACATATTTAGCAGATAACTATTTCATGTAACATAAAATTTAAAGTATAGTATATTAATTTGCAGACATCCAAAGAACATCTCAGCTGCAACCACAATTTCCCATTTTTCTGACATATAAGCAAGTCAAAAGTGTAGAACGATATAATTTCTATAGATACTGCTAAAGGGTGAATGTTTACAATATATGGTAATTCAGGTATTTGTAATTTCTTTCCCTTCTTCTCCACTTAGCAAAATTAGACATAGACATTTTTCTTTATAAAACGCTTCACCTAGAATTAAAAATTCTTAAGCTTCAGAACTAGATTGATATAATTAATCCGCATAAAACACATGATAAAAATCTAATTTAAAAGTACTGACTTTCAAATCAAGTGAACTATAGAGGTTTTGTTTGTTAAGATTCAGGTAAAAGTAGCTGGTGCTATTTAGAAAAAAGGATCAAAAATTAAAATTCATAACTGTATAAAGTGCTTATGTCACAAAGCAGAGAAGAAAAAGCAGAACATGCAACAGTATAACAGAATTTCTTTTAATTGGTCATTAAGTAAAAGAGTATCTCATTGCCTATCCATGCTGTATGGTCAGCTCTCTGCATGTAACGGATACCCAAGTGCTTTTTCATTTCTTCTAAGCATTGACACCACAGGGATATGTGAAAAATAAAAAGTGCTAAACATTGAACATGGTGCTTGCTGCTACGCAACTAGTTCAGAAATAAATTTAAACAAACAAGTTGCTAACAGCCCTGGTGAAATAAAATAAGGGTGTTGGGCAATAAATGAATTACAATTTTTCATACTAGGCCTAACCTATTACCTAATGTATATACTGGAAATGATTTAGAAATGCCACTTGGGAAGCAAAAAGATAAAATATTATTTACATGTTAAATGGAGTAATCTTTAATTATAGGTATACACTAATATACAAATTCCTTTGCCTATAAAATGCTCTATCAAGCCTAAATTTCTAATGTCAAATATGATACAGATTTTAACATTATAAAAACACCCTATGTAACTTCTTCCTCTAGTCTTCACACTTCTAAGATTAAATGATGTGCTTTAAAACTTAAGGTAATGATGCTTCTTCCTCCTTATGGTTAAATTGTTAACACCACATAATCCATTTAATAAAAATTTCTGGTATATATTTGTTTAAATAATTGTTTCTTTGGGGGGCTCTCTTGATTAACTGATATAATTACATATATTCATGCATCAACAGTCATATTTCATAATTCCTGAAATATAAAACTAAGGAAATAATTTTCTCAAATTATGACAATATACTTGGAATAGTTATAACTTACTGTTTTAATATTAAGAAAGTAAGGTTTGAAAATACTGGTCATTTCGTGTATTTTATGACACAGAAATGCACTCAGTAAACACCAGTGGGTAACAATACATCACTGTCTTTTGAAAAGTTTCCTAATCTATTTTACAATCAACTCTAAAAGTAGCTTGTCTATTTATTATGATAGAACATATGAACATTTCCTTGCTGAGGTTTCAGTATGCAAGTGAGGAAAGTTTATAACAGCTGCTTAACAAACAAGGCCAGATTATCAGTAGTCTAAGTAAGATCAGAAATAGGTGAATAATTCTGATAATGACTGGCATTTTCAATTCTGTCTACTGGGAACTCTGTTTAAGTAATAAAACCAATGTATGTGAACTTTTAACAGAATCTCTACTCTGGCAATAAATGAATGTCTGAAAGTAGGGGGGAGCACTATAGTGACACAGGGTTATCCACATCTCTACTACCATAACTATGCTTTATTTATGAGCATGATCTGGACCTTTGAATGATTACATTCTCAATAAAATAGCAAGAAGCAGTTTTGTGGCAAACACTATTATTAGATGGAATTTCCGTATACCAAAGTAATGTGAAATAAAATCATGGGAAAAGGGCAGAAGGTAGGGGAGAAAAGACTACAGAATTACGCAAATTTCAAAGTGCCACACATTTGTATACAAATAAGATGTACTAACCAGAACATGTATTGCTGCAACAATATCATAAATGTCTGATATGTATAACATAAAACTGCTACTCAGTGTGGTACACGAACTGAGGCCAGTCTGCAAATTGTTTATAACTAATCTGTTATGAAATAAGGAGCTTGTACCAGAAATGGGAATCAATTATGTCACTAGCATATTGAGTTCAGTTGACGTTTTTTTTCATAGCAGTTTTATCTTTTTGATGAAGGAAGTTGTACATTTATATTCTAGCACAAGCTCTGTATCTTGAGAACCAGCAATAGTTGTGAAACGGCTGCCCTGAGTAGCACTGTTTCCATAAAGCACAAGGCCAAATGGAATAAAACATATTTAAATGCTACATACATAACAGCCTTTTATTTACTCCAAATTTATTAAGTTCTAAAATTCATAGCATTGGTTATATTCTCTAACTTTGCAACACTTAAAGTGTATCTGTCACACGGATGACATGATATACCAGTTGGGTAACAATGCTATCAGGCTTTACACATACAAACATCTGTGGGCAGTTAATTATCTATTAAATTTTAACATGTTCTGAATTTAGAGTGGATGGTGTTTGATAAAGTTAACTCTAACAAGGACCTCATGTAAATTAAGCAATAAATTTGGGTATTTTCATCAGTCTTTTTCAGCGACTCCAAAATCTTTGTATGATACTTACTGATGATTTTTGCATCATTCCTTGAAGGACTTTGATCAAGCAATAATTCAGGCACTTTCACCATGTAGAAAAGAAATATTCTGAAAAATCAATACATAGCTGATGAACACATGGAACAATCAAAAGCAACGAAAGTCAAAAAAGGTTCTAGAAGATGTGTTCCACTCTAATTACATGTCAGTGTTCCATGCTAATTAAACATGTAAGTTCAAAGATAACTTTCTTCTTCCAAGGGAAAAATTTATTGCAGTGCTTCTAAAAAAAACTTTTATAACAAAGCTGCTTTTCACAACTATTGTTATCTGAAGAGACCAGAATCACAGATTTGTAACCATAATGAATGGGAAATTAACATGCCATATAATATTTTTTTCCCAAATCTTATTATCTTCCTTTCTTATGGAATCCAATGTAGTCTCAGCTATTATAATCCTGATTTCACATAGCACGAATATGTTCAAATGACTTCCAGCTTGTAACTGATAGATGGATTTATAAATACTTTGAAAGCAGAAATGACAGGGGTTAGTAGATGATTGTGTTAGTATCTTAATTTTCTTAATAGATTATATCCCTAGTACATAAATAATGCCTAACACATACTGAGTGCTCAAAAATAGTCACTAAAAAAGAAGGGGAAGGGTCTATTCAAGGAACTAGTATAAATGACCCATGGATATGGAGAACAGGGTGGGGGGGTAGAGGAGAGCAACGAAGGAAAAATGGGACAACTGTAATAGAAACAAAAAGTTGCTAAATAATTGAGCTGAAGGAGGAAGAGGAGTTTAGGATGACTACCAAGTATATGATATATGTATAGCTAATTGACATTACCATTAATTGAGAAAGAAAAAATAAGAAGAGTTTAAATGAAGAAAAAAGAAGTTCCATTTAGCTACACTGATTTCTGTGTGAATTCTAAGTGCTAATGACTAAATATATAGGTTCAAAGCTTAAGAGAAAGGTATGGAATAAAGAGATATTTGGAAGGCTTCACTATATATATATACATACATATATATATATATATATGTATGTGTGTATATATATATATATATATTAGATAGAACTGTAAGTGTGGGTGGACTTTAGTTGGAAAAGTACGTGGCATAAGAAGGTCCAGAAAGTAAAATCTTTGGAAAAACCAACACAAGGGAATATGTGAAGGGAATGAGAAAGAAGTGAAGGCAGATTCTAGAAGAAAACTGAGAAGAAAGAGTTTGGGAAGCTAAGTAAAAGTCAGGGAATTATGTCCCAGAAACAGAGAAAGCAAATTTTAGGAAGAATGTGGCTAACAGAGTTAAATTCTACAGAGACTGAAAAGACAGTTAAGGGATCTGGCAGTTAGATCATGTTAGTAATGATGTTGTTAGTAAACACAGATTCAATGGAGTGCACTTTAAATGCCCTACAATGCACTTTAAGGTTAGTTGTGAAGGGAAGGGCATATGGGATTAAATAAACAGGGATGCAAGGTAAGAGAAGATTCTGCTGGGTCTTATATATTTATGTGTACAAAAATATTATAACATGACTGTGCCCAACTCCCTTCCCTCCACCCAAATCATTCCTTTCTCTACTACTCACCCCCTATCCCCACATATGCCTTACTAGCAGCCTGTTATACATGCTTCTGCCTTTTCTCTATGTTTATAAAATGTCACACAAATATATGTACATATACGAACATACATACTGGTTTCTAAAAACACTGTTCATTTTACAAAAATGACCTATTACGATTATTCATCTTGATTTTTCTAACTCAACAATAGTATAGCATTAAGATATTTTTTCATAGTTTTACAACAGTACATGGTGTGGCTACATACCTTAATTTATACAACCAATCTCCTGTATAACTCTATATTTATGCTTTTTACCACTGAAAACAGTGCTACAATAAATACTGTATATTCCCAGAGGTGTAATTGCTAGAACAAGATGCATAAGTATCTTCAAAAACATTTTTATAATAAACTTTGAACTTACACATAAGTAGACAGAATGTTACACTGAATTCCCATGTATCCATTACTCAGCTCCAACAGCCATCAGTCTTTGGCCAATCGATACCCTGTATTCATCCTATTCCTGAATCATTTTGAAGCATATTCCATTCATATTATTTTATCTGGAAATATTTTAGTACGTATCTCCAAAAGATAAGAGCTCTTGTATTTGGCTAGCTGTTGTCAGACAGTTTTTCCAAAAGATTGTAACAATTCACATACCTCCCTTTACCCCTAGCTCCTATTAGGTAACTACATTTTAAGTTGTTGGTTTATTTTTCAATAATTTCTTTTGTTAAATTTTGTTTTTCAATTAGTTTACATTCAATGTTATTTTGTATTAGTTTCTGGTGTACAGTATAATATAATAGTTAGACAACCATCTATTATACTTCATGAAATACTCCTCCCAACATTTCCAGAAAACATCTGGCATAATTACAATATTATCGACTGTATTCCCTATGCTGTACTTTACATCTCCATGATTATTTTGTAACTACCAATTTGTAATTCTTAATCCCTTCCCATTTTTCACCTAGCCCCCAACCCCTACCCTTCCATTATTTCTTTTAAAATATATAAGAACATATTCATATTGATATACCTTTAAACCCTTAATGCCTGCAAGCAGATTCTTCTTTTATGTTGACTAGTACATAATACCTTGGTCAGGAACAGGACTCTTATGCTATTCTTTTGTCGCAGTAGTCTGTTTGCCACTGTTGCAAATTAGAAGTTCAATGTCAATGTGACACTTATCTTAACAAAGTTTTGTACAAAATTCCACCATAAGTATAACTCTCCTATTAAATACATACTTGATATTTTTAGTCTTGCCTATTTTTTAAAGTTTGATATGACCCTTAAGGTATTTTAATTTTTTTCCTACAGCTTCTTCTTTTCCATTCCCATACAGTTTATCTCTTGAAATAACAAAGCCATTTGGGTTTCCTACAGTTTAGATTTTACTTGGTTTACTTCAGCATGTTTCTCTGACCTTGTTATTTCCTAAAAATGCCAGCTGGATCCTGAGGACTGAAGAGTGGTAGTGTATTTTTTCATGAGGAAGCATGCAATGCTTTTTCCCCTTCTCTTTTAAAAATTTAATGTTAGCAACTTATAGTAAGGGGATTGCAAAATTGTCAACTTTTTTTCATTTTTAAAAAATCTGCCTTAATCTTATTAAAAAACACTTCTCACCTATAATGATGTTACCCAGTGATAGAATTCATATAAGGAAAAATAAATTATTTATTTTTTCTCCCTTTTGTCTAATTTTTAAGATGAGTGGATTCTCTGATGATGGATTAATTAAAAACATTATCACCATGGACTCAAGGATTTAAACATATTTAATAGGTTTAAAATCTTTGTTATGAATATCTTTATCAAAGCTCAAACTATGCCATCTTTGGCTAGGGGGAAATTGATCTAAGTTGTCTCCTAAGACCTTCTGACAAGACCTTATATTAGTCCTTGATAACTTTGTTGAAATCCTGTGACAAGGTGTTCTAAGCGCATCTTATATATTTCCTGTCCCAGACTTAGAATCATCATTTTTTTCTAAGAAGCTTGGTTTCCTTTAAATAGAAAATATATCAAGATTATAATCTAGGCACTAGGAATGATTATTGCTACTGTCTTGGTCATTGCTTTTAGAGCTTTCAATAGACAAAGCAAGGCAATTTTATTTATTTGTATATATTTTAAATTTTATTTGGAAATAATTTCAAACCCATAAAAATTAGAAAAATAAAAATTACTAAACTATATATCCCTTATCCAGTTTGTCTAATGTTAATGGTTTAGCCTCTTGCTCTATAGTTTGCTTTCTCTCTATATATACATGTGTATATATATATATATTTTTTTTTTCCTGAACTAGATGAGGGTAAATTACATCATCATGGCTTGTTATTCCTATATACATCAGTGAGTATTTCTTAAGAGATAAGGAAATTATCTTGTAACCACAGTGCAGTTGTCAACTTCAAAATTTACAATGATACAACACTAACTTACTGTCCATCTTCCTTGTTATTTGTAATCATTTCCCCTCCAGTACAGGAACCAGTCTAGGAGCAGGTATTGCCTTTAACTTACTATCTCTTTAGATAGTCTGGAATATTTCCACTGCCACTACTGGTTTTTCACAATGCTGACATTTCTTAATCTTTCGCCATTTTTAGAAAGAAAAACAAAAACAAAAACCAGAATTCTTTGTGATTATGCATTTTCAGCCAGAATGCTACAAAAGTGATGTATTCTTTTCATGATATCATATCTGAAGGCACATGATGTGTATTTGTCTCTCCTTTGATGATGTTAATTTTGAAGACAGTTCAGGTGCTGCTGAATTTCTCTACTATATAACCTTTGGTTTTCATCCTTTCCTCTCTTGTAATATGAAAGACAATGTAAATATCCTGTTCTTCATCAAAAAATTCCCCTTAGACTGATCAGCTATTAGAGATAATCTTTATTTATCATGAAGGGTGTAAATCAGTGGTTCTCAATCTTCCTAATGCTGCAACCCTTTAATACAATTCCTCATGTTGTGGTGACCCCCCAACCATAACTAAAGCATAGTGATTAATCACAAAAACAATATGTAAATATGTATGTGTTTTCTGATGGTCTTAGGCGACCCCTGTGAAAGGGTCATTCGACCCCCAAAGAGGTTGTGACCGACAGGTTGAGAACCACTGGTGTAAATGATTAGGTAGAGGCAGGAACTGCCTAAGTAGGAGAAGTGTAAGAAACTTTCTGGAGCCATAGAGATAGTCTGTATCTTGATAAGGTTGAATTATACAGGTCTATAAATTTCCCAAAACTCAGAATGTTTTATTAAATAAATAATTAACTTCACAAATACAAATATTACCAAAAAGAAAAAGTTATACACAGAAATTGAATCTAGTTAATGAAATGCATGTTTAAGTATTTACAGAAGTCTGCAGATTATTTTGAAATGCATCAAAAAATACTATGGATTGATGGGTAGATAGACATAATAAAGGAAATACAGCAAAAAGTTAACTCTAAAATGTAGTTGGTGGGTACAGGGTATTCACTGCACAGTTCTTTGAACTTTGCAGTATGTTTGAATTTTCATAATAAAACACTGGAGTTTTTAACTCCTGCACAACAAAAGACATCATCAGCAAAATAAAAAGGCAATCTACTGAATGGAAGAAAACATCTGTAAATCATACACACAAACCACACACACACATACACACACAAACGAGCGCACGCACACACGAAGGGGTTAATATCTAAAATATATAAAGAATTCACACAACTCAACAGCAAAAAAGTAATTCAACTGTAAAATGGGCAGAGGATTTCAACAACTGAGGCAGAGGACCTCAATAAGCATTTTTCCAAAGAAGACATACAAATGGCCAACAGGTACATGAAAGATGCTCTACATCAATTAATCATCAGGAAAATGTAAATCAAAACTACAGCCAGATATTATCTCACAGCTGTCAGAATGGCTATTATAAAAAGGACAAGAAATAAATGTTGGCAAGAGCGTGGGGAAAAAAAAGAAACCTTGAGCACTGGGCTGTAATGTAACCTGATATAGCGACTATGGAAAAACAGTATGAAGGTGTCTCAAAAACTTAAACACACAACTATCATATGATTCACCAATTCCACTTTTGGGTATTTATCTGAAGAAAACAAAAACTAATTAGAAAAGATATAGGCATCCCCATGTTCAGTACAACCTAAGTACCCACTGATGAATGAATGGAGAAAGAAAATGTACATTCTTCAACAGAACACTAGCCATAAAAAAATAAAATTTTGCCATTTGCAAAAGCATGGATGGACCTAGAGGATATTATGCTAAGTGATATGAATGAGACAGAAAAAGACAAATACTGTATAATATAACTTATATGTGAAAACTAAAAACAAAAACCAAGCTTACAATTAAAGAGAACAGATTGGTGGTTGCAACAGTTGAAGGTGGTGGTCATGAGCAAATGAGTTAAGGGCATCAAAGGTACAAACTTAAATATAAAATTAATTAAGTTATGGGAAAGAAATCTACAGTAATCTATAGCATGGTGATACAGTTAATAATGTATTGCATATTTAAAGGTTACTAAGAGAATAGATCTTAAAAGTCCTCATCACAAGAAAAAATATTGTGACTATATATAATAATAGATGTTAACTAGACTTATTGTAATGATCATTTCACAATGTACAAATATAGAATCATTATGCTGTATACATGAAGCTAATATAATCTTGTATGTCAACTGTACCTCAATTAAGAAAAAAAAGTATAGTTGTTCTATACCATAGACCTTTACTGCCTCAAAACTAGATGTTCGATTGCCTTCTGGAAATGACTGATATTAAGTGAGTATGGTTTGATTTTTATTTCCTTGCATATAACAATATAATATTAATATTACTTGTTTCTAGGAATTCTTTAAGATTTTTTGGAGATATAGTCCATTATAAGACTTACTAAATTCTTTTTCATTGATTGTTACTGTAAACATGGTGAATCCTAATCTATACACAAAAGATTTTCTTTAATACAAGTAAGTTTTTCTGTTATATTTCAAATTGTCTATGTTTTCTTTTAAAAATTGTGTTTGTAGCCCTGGCTGGTGTGAGCACTGGCCTGTGAACCCAAAGGTTGCTGGTTCGATTCCCAGTCAGGGCACATGCCTGGGTTGCAGGCCAGGCACCCAGTTGGGGGCATGAAAGGGGCAACTGATCAATATATTTCTCACACTTCCATGTTTCTTTCCGTCTCTTTCTCTCTCCCTTCCCCTCTCTCTAAAAATAAAATAAAATCTTAAAAAAAACACTGTGTTTGTAAAACTGTGCCTCTATCTTCCAACAATTACCAGAGTTCAACCACCTAAATGACAAGAGTAAAAATGCAAAGATAATTCATTAACGCTAGAAAAAGACAGGTAGGGTTTTGTTAGTAGCTCTCTAATTTATAAAAGAATGAAAATAAGTCAGACTAGCAGGTGGTAGCTATTAATGGGGACAGGTTCTGCAGTGGGCTTGAATCAGCAATTTACAGTGTAGGGAAAAAAATCATGAAAATAGGGCAATGGCATCATGACTCCATTTACCCAGAGGATGTGTAGCAAATAACAAGGTTACTAAATTCACCATTCTTACTAGATAGCTAGCATTATTCTAAGGTACTCAAACATTTTATGTATTATGAAGTAGGAGAATGTTCTACTAAACATCATGTCAAACGAACAGTTGAATATAAATGATCTGAAACAAACCTGTGTAACTTTCATCATCATCAGATAAAGGCACCTCTCTTTTTAGCAGTAATTCCAACTCCTCTGTTTCTGCTACATCCACTGGACGCTCTCCATGTTTATTAGCTTGAAATGGATTCCCACCATGACGAAGTAACAGTTTGACTATCTGCAACATTAAACAGTAGGAAGGTTTAGCTCCTTTGGAGAGTCTTCATAACAAACATCCTTCTGTTTCATCTACACTTCTGCAACCATTCCTTACAGTGTCTCTTCTAAATCATAATTAATGTGTTCAAGTTCCATTTTCACTGTCCTTCCCAATCTGATGATCTTACCTACTACAAAGAAATTTCCTTCTTGAAATTTAAGCTGGGCTATTTTAGCACTAAATCTTATCAGCTTCTTCCCCTTTCAGCATACATTCTAACTCTAACAAGTTATTTATTGAGAACCTATTAACAAGCATTGCTCCAACTTTTGCAAATAAATCAATGAACAAGAATAACAAGTTCCCTGTCTCTGTGAAATGTATACAGTTGACCCTTGAACAATGGGAATTAGAGGTGCCAACCCCTTGCGCAGTTGACTATCCATGTATAACTTCAACTCCCCCAAATCTTAACTACTAATCGCTGCTGACCTTACAGATAACGGTCGATTAACACATATATTGTATGTTATATACTGTATTTTTACAATAAAGTAAGCTAGAGAAAATTTTTTTAATTAAGAAAATCCTTCGATTCCCAGTCAGGGCACATTACTAGGTTGCACGTCAGGTCCCCAGTTGGGGGCGTGTGTGAGAGGCAGCCACACAGTGATGTTTCTCTCCCTCTCTAAAAAATAAATAAATAAACAAACAAACATAAATAAATAAATTATTTAAAAAGAAAGAAAGAAAGAAAATCCTAAGAATCAGTCAAGACAGCAGTGTAGGTAAATTCAGTACTTTTATCCTCCCACAACCACATCAAAATTGCAACTAAACTTCAGAACAACCATGATTTAGAACTGCCTAAAATTTGGCCGAAAGGAAGTACCTACAAAAAGGATTTAAAAAGGAGCCACACTGAATGGGTTGGTCCCACAACAACATGTGGCAGATAAAAACCAGGAGAAATATCTGGGCTTTGGAGGTCCCCCTGAAAAGTGAGAGGTCCAAGTCCCACAGACCAGGCTCCCCAGCCCAGGTTTCCAACGCCAGAAAGAAGCCCCCATAACTTCTGGCTACGAAAACTAGCAAGGATTGTGGCCAAGTGAAATGGAGGGCCATAGGAGCCCAGGCAGTTCTTCTTAAAGGACCCACACAGGGACTTATTTTTCCTGGGACTCTCTCTCTTTTTAAAGATTTATTTATTTTTAGAGAGAGGGAAAAGGAGGGAGAAAGAGAGGGAGAGAAACATCAATATGTGGTTGCCTCTCACATACCCCTAACTGGGAACCTGGCCTGCAACCCAAGCATGTGCCCTGACCAGAAATTGAACCAATGACCTTTTGGTTTGCAGGTTGGCACTCAATCTACTAAGCCACAGGACTCACTCTCTTTGACCTCCAGTGTTGGGGCAGCAGCTTGAAAGGCACAAGGGACATATGGGCAAGAATAAATTGGCAACAGGGTGAAGGGTGGAGGGGCAGCTTTCTGCTAGACAAAAGTGCTGGTGTTGGCAGAACCAGTATTCCTTTTCTGAGACTCCCCCATGGGAGCTGGCAGGTGGGTGCCATGTCTGAGTCTCAACCAATGTGAATCACACTGTTCAGCTTGCCCCACCATACTTGTGGGGCCACCCAAACTATTGTGAATGGCTTTTCCATACCAATGGCCTGTCTTGGTTCATGCTTCAGACTTTCTTAAAATCTCTCAAACAAGCAGCATCTGGTCTCAGGGAACCCCATATTTCTTCCCAAGTAACCTCAGGCTCAGCATTAGCAGCAGCTAGCCTTGGTTTGTAGCTTGGCCTCTCCTGGGCAGTTCCAAGCCCAGGACAAGTACCAGCCATCTGCAGATCCCTTTATAGCTCATATTGAGTGGCTTCAGGCAGAACACACACAGGTGGAGACCTGACCTTGGCCTGTACTTCCAGGGAGGCCCCAGAGCCAGTGTACTTGGTAGACAACTTCAAGCCATGTCGAAGCACCACCCAACCACCTTCAAAAGGGATACACTCAATGGTAAACTCAGGCCCTAGCCAGTGCGGCTCAAGTTGGTTGGGTCTTGTGGGTTCAATTCCCAGTCAGGTGGCTGACCTTGGATGTGCCAACATCAATCAAGGATCAATTACAATGAGATGGTATACACAGCACCAATGGTGGTGAAGGGGTGCACCTGGAGCAACATTTCAGGTTAATGGGGAGGCTGTACCACTGGACCCTACAGGACATCTACTACAATAGGCTACTCTACTCTAATGTAGTAGCTAGAGCTACTATGTTAAATGAGAGGACAAAAAAACAAAAACAAAAATAAAACCATCCAAATGAAAAAACAAAACAAATGTCTAAAGAACTAAACACAATGGAGATGGCAATCTATGAGATGCAGAGTTCAAAACACTGGTTATAAGGATGCTCAGTGAACTTAAGGGAAGAATAGATGAACTCAGTGAGAGCTTCAACAGTATAAAAAAGGACATAGAAACGATAAAAAAGAACTGGTCAGAAATGAAGCTTACACTAACTGAAATAAAGAATAATTTACAGAGAATGAAAAGTAAAGTAGTTGAAATAGAGAATCAAATCAGAGATATAGAATATAAGGGAAAACAAAACAAAACAAACACCCAACCTGACAGCAAAAAGCAAAAAGAATCACTCCCTCCCAAAATGAGGATAGTGTGAGGAGCCTCTGAGATAACTTCAAACATTTACATCATGGGGGTACCAGAAGAGAAAGAGAGCAAGAAATTGAAAACCTATTTGAAAAAATAATGAAAAACTTCCCTAACCTGGTGAAAAGAAATAGACATGCAAATCCAGGAAGCACAGAGAGTCCTAAACAAGATGAACCCTAAAAGGAACACACCAAGACACATCATAATTAAAATGCCAAAGGTTAAGACAAACAGAGAATCTTAAAAGCAGAAAAAGAAAAGCAGTAAGTTATCTACATGGGAGCTCCCATAAGAGTGTCAGCTGATTTCTCAAAAGAAACTTTGCAAGCCAGAAGGGAATGACAAGAAATATTCAAAGTGATGAACAACAAGAACCTACAACCAAATTACCCTGCACAGCAAAGATATGGTTTAGAATTGAAAGGCATATAAAGTGCTTCCCAGACAAGAAAAAGCTAAAGGAGTTCATAATCATCAAACCAGTATTACATAAAATGTTAAAAGTGTCTTCTTTAAGAAAAAAATTAAAAATATTAGCAATAAAATGGCAAAAAAATACATATTTATCGACAATTAAATCTAAAAAACAAAATAAACAAACAAGCATAACAGAAACAGACTCATAAATAGAGAATATTTTGAAAGTTGCCATATGGGAGGGGAATTCGTGTGGAAAAGGTGAAGGGATTAAGAAGAACAAATTGGTTGTTACAGAATAGTCATGGAGGTGTAAAGTACAGCACAGGGAATACAGTTTATAATATTCTAATAACTGTATGATTTCAAATGTGTACAGGATTTATCAGGATGATCACGTAGTAAGTTATATAATCATCTAATCACTGGGGTATATACCAACTGTAAATGAAAAATAATTAAGAAAAAAAGAAAATAAGGAAGAAAAAATACACTTACTATATTACTGGAAAAAAAAGAAAATCTCCACGTGGGCTAAATAGACATGTGTAGTTCAAACTCACGTCGTTCAAGGTTCAACTTTATTCTAGAGGAATGTCAAAAGAACTATTTCCTTCTGTTTATGGCTAATAATACTAATAGTTTTTTCCCCACCTCTCAAGAATTTAAACTATCATAAACTGACATGGATTTAGTTAGAACTAATGAACCTTAAACTTCAAAGCTCCTCACTTTCCCAGTCCCTTCACAAGGTCTTATATCTAACTTTGTATTCATTAGTCTGAAATTATTCTTAAAGATATCCTCTTCCCTCCCACCAAATTATGTATGCTTTGGGCTCCTTAAAACCAGGATCTGTCCAGTTAGTCATCATTTTGTTTCTTTTATGTGTTACTCCTTATCCTCTTCCTTTGTATATTTTTAACCTCTTTTCGATTGGCTCCCTTCTAGAAGCAAATATTTCCAGTTCATGTTTCTTATACCTTTAAAAAATGGGCAATAAAAAAATGAAACATAGATAAAACAAAAAACTGTTCAAACCTATATTCCCCTCCTCTATTTCCTTTACAGTCAAGCTCTTTGATAATCTCACCCTTTCTGCTTGAAATGTGATAACAATTATGCAATCCATTCATTAATTTTCATTCTCTTGCTCCTTCTCAATCCTCTTCCTGAGTGCCAAACCCAAATATCCAAATGTTCACTGGATACAGTCAACTGAATATATTTGTATTTCAATACAATAGCTGAAGCCAATAGGACCCAGAGTTCATTAAACTTGCACCCTTATCATTTACCTATTTCCATTCTTAGTGACCGGCACCTGTAACTGAAGCCAGAAGGCTGGGAGTCATCATTGCCTCTTATTTTTCACTCATACCTATACATCAAATAGGTGGTCAAGTGTTATTATTTCTGCTTCCCTACCATCTCTTCTTGTTCTGAGCTCCTATTTCCACTGACAGTGTGTTATATTATATGTAAATCTATATAATAATAATATTATTAACACATTTACCACCTTATTTTAGACCATAAACTTCATGTTGTTATGAGGACTTCGTGTTTGCATTCCCAACACATAACTGTGGTGTTTTCTGGTACTTAGAAAATAGAGGCATACCTTGTTTTAGTACACATTGCTTTACTGTGCTTCGCTGATACTGCATTTTTTAGAAATCGAGGGACTGTGGCAATCTTGACTCGAGCAAGTCCATTGGCACTATTTTTCCAACAGTATTTGCTCACTTTGTGTCTGTTACATTTTGATAATTCTCAGAACATTTCAAACTTTTTCATCATTATATTTGTTATAGTGATCTGTGACTAGTGATTTTTGGTATTATTATTGTTTTGGGGAGCCACAAACAATGCCCAATAAGATGGCAAACTTAATTGATAAATGTATTTTTCTGACTGCTCTACTGACCAGCTAATTCCTTGTTTCTCTCCCTCTTCTCAGACCTCCTTATTCCCGGAGACACAACAATATTGAAATTAGGCTAATTAATATTCCTATAATGGTCTCTAAGTGCTCAAATGAAAGGAAGAGTTGTACATCTTTCACTTTAAATCGAAAGCTAGAAATTAAGTTTAGTGAGGAAGTCATGTTGAAAGCCCAGAAAGGCTAAAAAGCTAGGCCTCTTGGGTCAGGAAGCCAAGTTGTGAATGAAAAAAAAAATTCTTGAAGGAAATTAGAAGTGCTACTCCACACACACATAAATGATAAGTGAAACAGCCTTATTATTGATATGGAGAAGGTTTTAGTGGTCTGAATGGACAATCAAAATAGCCACTTAAACCAAAGCCTAATCCAAAGAAAAGCCATAACTCTATTCAATTCTATGAAGGCTGAGAGGTGAGGAAGCAGCAAAAGATACTTATCTCCATATATTTAATTACTGTAACTGTGGACAAAAAAAAGGAGGGGGGACTCTATAGAAAGTAATTTCAGAGAGTGATCTGATCATAATTCCTAACTGGGCAGGCCATGGTGGCAGTCACAACCTGGGTGTATAAGGTTACTAAAGGGCTTATCTCTGTCTTAAACAAGCACAGGTCCATTGTTTCTCTGGAACTAGGTTAACACACCTTTGCAATAGCCCACTTCAGACCCCTCCTTCTAAAGAAAGTGCGTAATCTTACTTATCCTATAATCCAATCTTGCTTTCTCTCATCTTCATGCAATCTTCCTTCCTTCCTTTCTTAATATCAGATACATAGGACTTCTGGCCAAGATGGAGGCTTAGACTGACACTCTGTCTCCCTCTGCAACTAAGAAGGAATACAACTACCTCAAAACAAAAAATAACCAGAAATTACAGAAAATAAAACTACATGGAAGTCCAACATATGAAGTTATAAACCAGTGGTGCTCGTCTGGACGGCTAGGAGGGGAGAAACCGGGATGGAAAGGTCAGGATGTGCTGTCCGCGGAAGCAGTGGCGATAGCGGCGGGACTGTGAGAAATGCCAGGGGAGCAGTCCTGGCGGCAGTCAAGACCCGTCAGCTTGCGATTCTAATGCTGGGGAAGGCAGACCCCCCACTGCCTCGGACTGTGAGGCCCAGAGGGCGTGGGGACAGAGGAAGAGGCTCCCAGTCTCTCAGCGGAGAGTAACGGCAAGAATCCATTTTGGCCCGCCACCTCTACACAAAGTGCCACAGTGTGGTGAAAAAGATCGCCGGGTTGTGACGAGTGCTCAGGGTTCTGCACCCAATAGCAAGAAGAAAAGATAAACAAAAACAGTCAGGATGGCAGGAATAATGACTGAAATACCAGTCATGAAGCTAACAAAAAAGCAGATAAAGGAATTAACCGATGAACAAACAGAAAAACTTTCTGAGGCTCAGTTCAGAGCTATATCATAAGGCAAGCTTACAGAATTAACAAAAGATATTGACCACGACAGGGAAGGAATAAAGGCTAGCCCTGCTGAAATGAATGAAAACACATATGAGACAAGTGGTGAGGAAATAAAATCCAGAGATCAAATCAACAAATCGGACCATAGGGAAGGAACAAACAGTCAACCAGTGCAGAAAGAGGAAACAAAAAGTGAGGAACATGAGGAGAGGCTCAGAAACCTCTGGGACAGCTATAAGCGAACAAACATACAAATTATAAGATTGCCAGAAGGTGAAAAAGAAGGAGGAGAAATTGAAAAATTATGTGAAAAAATAAAGAAGTAGAACTTCTCTAACTAGGGGAAGAAAAAACTTACAGATCAAGGAAGCACAGAGAGTTCCAGAAAAACTGGACCCAGGGAGAACCATACCAAGACACATTATAATCAAAATGTCAAAAATTAAGGATAAAGAGAGAATCTTAAAAGCAGCAAGAGAGAAGAAAAGAATTATGTACAAAGGGGTCCCAATTGGACTATCAGCTGATTTCTCAAAGGAGACCCTGCAGGCAAGAAGGGACTGGCAAGAAATGTTCAAAGTAATGAAAATCAAAAACCTACAGCCATGAATACTCTATCCAGCGAAACTGTCATTCAGAATAGAAGGGCAGAGAAAGTGCTTCCAGGACAAAGTAAAACTGAAGGAATTCATTAGATCCAAACCACTGTTATATGAGATGTTAAAGGGACTGGTTTAGAAGAAGGAAGATCAAAACTATGAACATTAAAATGAAAACTGTATCACAACAACCAACAACAGAAGCTAAGGAATTGAAACAAAGGCAAACTAAGTAGGCAATGAGAGTGGAAAAAGAATTATAGGTATGGGGAACATATTGGGGGGAGGTCAGAGGAGAGGGGGAAGGGGGAAAAGGGAGGGTGATAATGCAGGAATTAAGAAGCATAGTAAGAGGGAGTGGAGTAGACAGGAAGAGGTTGAGAAGAACTATATGCACAACCAATGAGCATGGACTAAGGGGGGGCGGCAAGAGAAGGAAGGGGCGTCACTGGGTGGAGGGGAGCAGGGGGAAAAGAAATTGGGACAACTGTAATAGCATAATCAATAAAACATACTTTTAAAAATATCAGATACATAAAAGAAACTGCAAACTGTTATTCTCAGAAGTATTTTCCTCAGTCTGTTGAGATCTTGCTCCCTGGTGTTATCTTATTGGGCTCAAAGAAACTCTTAAAAAATTCTCAGAAGCCGTATCGTCTGAAAGGGTGTAGATGGAAGTCAGCTAGATCTGAGGTGTAAGGGGGAAGCCATGTGGTTTGGAGAGGGTCCACCATGAGGTCTGGAGCAAGAAAGAGGAGACCCAATGGGAAACCTGCCCGGAGAACATGGTGGCACAGCTGACGAGGCTGGAATTGTGGGGACCTGCCTAAGCAAGCATGGATTAGCCAGAGGAAGATGCCTAAAATGTTGAACTGTGATCAGGAATACGGAGCCGCAGACTTTTACTTTTCTGAAAGACAGTACCTCTGACTGGCGTATTCTGTTCTGAAACTGCCCTGGATTGGCAGCGGGAGGCAGTACAAAGTGTTTTGGGGGTTGTTTTAAAGGGAGTGGGACATAACGGTATAAATCTGCCATTAATGTGAATCTGTAAAACTTTCAAATAAACCGCTTTTCTTTTCCACCAAAAACAAACAAACAAACCCACACAAAAATCTCTATAGGTTTGGACTTTTTTTTTTTTTAATGCCAATAATCGTTAACTGGCTGCTTCTGCATTTTTCAGTTTTGAGGCATTGTCTACTGTCTTACAATTGAAGATGTGAATTCTGCTTTCACTAACTCCCATCCTACCCTCTCCCATACATATACAGTTCCCTTCCTTCTCTCTTTCCAATATAGTTACATTACATTTTGTGTTTATAACTAATATAACTGTTGAGCCAAGTAGCACACTATGACAAAACCTCCATTCTTACACGACTTTTTTTTCCCTCGTGGAGTTAGTATCTTGATTTTTCATCTGCTCAGTATTCTACATAATCACCTTTAATTCATCCCATATATGGCTACAGGTATCAATCTCTTCAATTCAATATACATATTATCAGTTGGTGTTAGGAGACCCCTTTCTCCAACCATCTAACTTGCTCTAAAATGGACTGGTAGCTCTCTAGATTTGTACCCCAGTTGTCATATTGACGTATTCCTTCATCCTATCTCCCCAGAAATATCTTTCCCTCAATTTTGTATTGGGTTCTTTAGATCCTATTTTCTTTCTTGGTTTAGTCTCCCATTTTGGTGAAATCATCAACTCCAGGAGATTCCTCAGAGTGTACATATTTTGAGATTTTTACCTGCTACGAAATATCTTTATTCTATCCTCATTTGATTCATACTTAGTCTGGATACAGAATAATTTTCCCTGCAATTTTAAAGGCATCAATCCATTATCTTCTAGCTTATAGTGCTACTGAAAGTCTGATGTCATTCTATTTTTTATCTTCATGTGCAATTTGCTTTTTCTCTCTGTAAGCTTGAGGAGAGTATTGCCTCCATTGTTCTGAAATAACAGCATAATGTATCTTGGTCTTGGTCTTTTTACATCCATTGTGCTGAGGACCCTCATTCCTTCAGTTCTGGAAAAGTTTCTGGTTTTATTTATTTGATAATGCCCTTTCTATGTTTTCACTGTTCTGTCTTCTAAGAAGAAAAGGTCTCCTGAATTAATCTTCTTTTTCCTCATTTCCCCCCTCCACCTTTGTCTTTTTGTTTTCTAGTTTCTGGAAGAACTTTACGTTTAATTCTCAATACTCATTTTAATTTCTGCTATTATATATTAATTTCCAAGAGCCAACACTGACTTTGAAGTTAATGGGGAAAAAAAAAAAAGACCAATGATACCAACATTGACTTTGAAGTTCGTGGTACCTCTCTGATACAATTTACTATAAAGTATCACACACCCCTACAAAACGTGTTATAACCAACCTGATGGCTTAAATGTTATGGCTTAACACCAGTCACGTATAACTGTGTAGCTAGTCATGATCTTGAACCTATGCACCTGATATATGTAACAATATTTAAGACAGTTTTTGTTGCATGGCTACAATAAACTCTCTTAATCTCTTTGGGGAAGTTAATGAGTTTATTTTATTTTTTTTGGAAGTTCCAACTAGTATTATGTCCTCCAAGTTCTTATTATTCTATCTGCTTGTTTTGATCTTTTCCTTCCAAATTAGAGACTTCTCTCAAGTGTCAGGAGATCACTGGCTGTTCACATTTAAAAGTAAGGCAATAAGGTTAAACACAGCTTCTGGCCAAGATGGGAGGTGTAGGTAGACATGCTTCACCACCCTCTACAACAATAAGAAAAAATACAACTACAAAACTAAACAACCAGAACGACCAGAAAACTGAACTGCATGGAAGTCCAAGAAACAAAGATATAAAGAAGCAATACTCATCCAGACAGGTAGGAGGGGCGGAGAGGATGTGAGGTGGCGGTGAAGGCAGCAAGGCAGTGGCTGCGGCTGGCCAGTGGAAAGAGCAGCCACACATTATAAGTCAGGAGGGACATCTGGAGAGCAATCCCAGATCAGACCGCGCAGCTCATGGCTCCGGTGCCAGTGAAAAATAAAGCCTCATTACTGCAGGCTGTGAAACCCAGTGGGGATTGAGGTGATGGAAGAATCTGTCCGTCTCTCAGCAGAGTGCATTTGTTTAGAGGGCCTCCATAGACCTAGAATGTCCACAAACCCAGCCACTCTGGGAACCACACCCAAGGCAACAGTTAGAAGGGCCCCAGTCACACATGGGAAGCGGGAGAAGTGCCTGGAAAAGGGGTGAATGCAGAGCAAGGGCCGCTCTTTCCTCTCTAACCCCTCCCCGACATACAACATCATAATGTGGTGAACTGGGTCACCTTCCACTGAATAACTAAGGCTCCGCCCCTTATAATGTAACAGGAATGACAGCACTACCTAAGACAGCGACAAACACAGGAGGCTGTCAAGTTGAGGAGGCAGAGAAGTATGGCCCAAAAGAGGGAATGGATCAAGGTTTCAGTGGGAGAAGTAAGTGATGAGGAAATAGCCAACCTAACAGATGCAGAGTTCAAAACACTAGTGAAAACAATGGTCACAGACTTGACAGACATGCATGAATATGGGAAAGGCATAAGGGAATAAGTGAAGGCTATGCCAAGTTAAACAAATGAAAATCCAAACAAAACCAATGGTGAAGAGAAGAAAATCAGGGTTCAAATCAATGATTTGGAACATAAGGAAAAAATAAACAACCAGTACAGGTTTGCAGGCATGAGTAGAATTTGTTGAGAGATGAATTTCATGCCAGTGTGATAAGACTGGGCCATTTCATCAGACTTCTCTATCCACCCCCTCTTGTCTAGTTCAATTTCCTATGAAGAAATATTTCAACTCATGCCTAAAACAATAAGCTTTACTGTCAGCATTCTGGTTGCTGAAAGAAGCCTGGGTCTTATGTAATTAACATACACTTAATCCTTACTCTCAAATGCTGTGGCATATCAGTCCAAAATATATGGTTTATATTTGCCAGGAAATAAACCTCCAATTATCTGCTCATGTGGGAGAGGTGTAAATATCTGGCTATATACAATTAGAAAGGGGATATGAGGTCAAAAACACTTTGACCCTTTTGTTTTCAATTATATATATATATTTTCTGATATAATCTTTATTGTATTTTTTCCCATTACATTTAGTTCCCTTACATTCCCCTTCGCCCTGCAATCACCACACTGCTGTCCATGGCCATGAGTCCTTTTTCCTTCTCGCTCAATCCTTCCATCCCCTCACCTCCCCCCACCCAAACATGTACTTCTAGAAGTACCCAGTACCATTAATTTCAGGGCTTTAGTTTGTCTGTGATTCTGTGTTAGAATGGCTCTGGCTTCAATTTTCTTGGGTTTTCTAAATCAGGAGTTGGTAAATTCAGTTTACAGGTGAAATCTCGCTTGCCAACTAAAAATAGGTTTTATATTCTTTTAAAATACTTTAAAAAGGACTGATAAAAGAGAAATACACAAGAGAGAAAGAGAGGAGGAGGAGGAGGCGGTTGCGGTGAAGGTGGCATGAGGCCTGCAAAGCTTAAAATATTTACTGTATGGTCCTTAACAGAAAAGGTGTGCCCTGTTCTAGGTCAGTAACCACTCGCTCTTCTAATTTCCATCTCCCAAAATACTGGTTTTCTTGTTTCTTCTGTTCTTAATCCTTGTGGGTCTATGTCCTTTAAAATCTCCTGCTATTTTAGGGGTTTGAGAAAGCAACTGAAGTAAAAAAAAAAATTAGTTATTATAAATAATACTGTAGTGGACATCTTTGTATGTTGAAAATTTTCAATCTTTAGGCTTATTTCCTTAAGCTAGAGATCTAGAATGAGAAAATAGAATAAAGGATCTTAATACTGCTGAAAGCTTCCTATACCCATTAGGAAATGATCAACAAAAATTTATTACATGTCTATGATCATTCGGACAGTTGGTTCATTCAAATAGGTTATTTATTCTAAATTCTAAAAAGAATTTAAAGTAACTTAAAGTTGCTCAAAACACAGCAGGCAACAAATTAAGAAGTAGATAAAAATGATGAGACAAGAAGAGAATAAAGACAGATATCTTAAATAAAACTATTATAAAAATGTTTATCATTAAGTACTATGCACTTGCAAAAGATGGGCTAAAGATTAGGTTCTTAGTAAGGTATGTTAATCCTTTCTTATTCTAAATAGTTTAAAACAGGCTACAGAACTGCTCTTTCTGCTTCTCCCATCTTAGTAATGTTTTATGGATGGTTGAAGTTGTATGAGTATTCTGAGTGAAAAAAGTCCAATTCTTTGGTAGAAACTCGTAATTTGTCGTATAGATAAATACAAATAAGAGTTTTGGTGGCTCTCATTTTTCCTCCTCCTTAGGCACAAATAAAAAAGAAAAAAGTAGTCTCAATAGCTCTAAACTGGACTCCTACTCTCCTAGGCATGTTGGTAGGAGGAAAAGCAAAGGTCTCTTGAAAATAGCATGTCATCTCCCTCCGGAAAGAGACTGGAAATAGTGTTTGAATCCCTGTAAGCATATGAGCTCAAAGGTCAGCTTTTGGAACTATTTTGCAGTTATGTGCATATTAAAAAACTTGTATTCATAGAAAAGTATCTTCTTACAAGGCAGAATTCTTTAACATTACATTTAGAAATCAGGAAATCTTTATATATCACATTAAAAAGAAAACTATTCACCTTTAACCATCAATAATGATGATAAAGGGAGAGGGGAATGTGCCATATTTAAAACATTACAGCCAGAAAATGTATGAGTTTCTGATAAATTCAGTGGAAAAGGAAATGTGCCCTACATATTGTCAGGCCTGGTGGATTAAGATGCTGACATTCTGCCTATCCTCAGTCAGTTATCTATTCATCCATGTACCTACACATGCATTCATGTAGAATTAAGTGCTTCTTATGTGACAAGCAGTTCTAGGGGTCACTAACATATAAAAAGTTTGTATGTGTGATACAGAGCAGTAGAGCAAACAGACAAATACACCAATAAAAAATAGTAAGTGCTATCATTTAGATATGTATGAACTGCCAAGGGAACAGTAAAGACTGATCCAAATGGTAAGCAAGAACCAGTTTAGGAAAATTAACATTGATAGACTATTTTTCTTCAAAATCAGAACTTTGAGAACCATGAAAATTAACTTATGGAAAAATGTAAATGACAAAAACTGCATTTTTAGTTTCCAAATTTTAGTTTCTAAAATATTTAAGTATATTTGAAGAAGAGGAATACAAATATAGCCTTTTAATCTTTTATCTCTGACATTTCTATTAAAAATTTAGATTTCAAGGTGTTTACATGCACTGTATCTTCTTTTTCTTCAAAATATCTCCTTTAGATATTTATTATTTATTATATAAGTTAAAGATCAGATAAAATTCAAAGGAGAAAACTATTTTGTTTAAGATCACTTAGTAAACTGGCCAGGCCAGAACTAAATTCCTATCTATCTTCACTCCAGATTCCATCCCCACCCCCCTCAAAAAAAGGGGGGGGGCAGAGAATGTTTGTTGCTAAAGAGAGAAGGAAAAGGGGATTTTTCAGTCATCTTGTCCAGACATACTACAGAGAAGCCCAGCAGTCAAAAGGTCCATAAAGCACGGATCTTGTCAATCCAGCTTTTTAGAATCTCATTCAAATATGAAAAAGAAGTAAGCAGAAGATCTCTAATGTGAAAAGTAAACCAAAACAGAGCAGTAATATAAAGGATCTTGGAGAAATCCATGACCATGCAGGAAGTAGAAAAAATCATTTAGTTAATAATATCCTCAGGAAGTTAAGATGGGCACCAGGAAACTGGAAATCTCATGACGAGACTGAGAATTCCACATGGGGTTAATGGCAGACATCCCAGGACAGCATTTGTCCTATAGATTTAGAGAGCAACTAGTCCCAATCAGAGCAGGATACAAGATATCTTGTACACAAGGACATGAGAAATCAAAGATATTTCTCAAAAATAGTAAACTGATGAGTGTGTTTTACCTTATATTATCTCTTGAGATAAGATCAAACACACTGATCAGTTTAAGATTGAGAGGTATTTTTAGAGTTATCAGAGAGAGTAAGGAAGAACAAAAATAGATGCACAGAAAATTAAATAAAAATAGAACAAGGCAGTATATTAACCCAGGTAATAAAAATCCAAAAAAGAAATACACTTATGGTATAATTTGTGAGTCTCTGAGCAGCAATATTTAATAAAATATTTTGTGGAAGGTCAATAAATAATGACTAAAATTAAAATGCAACATAGCTTGCATCTTGACAGAAATACAGAGGTAACTGTACTAGAAGAAACACCTATATATCTTGTTTTTGGCTAAAGGTCCCGGGAAGTGGGGTGAGGGGGGCATGGAAAGGAGCCTTATAGTTACCTTTATAAGCTGAGTAGTACTTTCCAACTTTTCAACTATATGCAAATATTCTTTGATAGAAGTAAAAATTAAGTAAAAGAGAAAATCTACTTATTTGAAAAAACAAAACCTTGATTTAGAACTATTCCCAAGTGTTCCAGGTTGATCTGCTCTGCACTAAACACACTTACAATATGAGCTTTATTACAACTAAGAATGGTTTAGCTTTGATATTAACATGTCACAGATTTAAAATGAAAATGAAATGTAAAACTCACATGGTTCATAATGTAACAGATACTGATTTATAAGCATATATAATCATGTTTGATTATATCACATTTTAAATTATTATACACATAAACTATCTGAATATATTAAATAATGTTACCTAAAATGCAGGAATAAATGTTATGTATAGAGTGATCATTAAATATTAACAAGCCTAAGAAAAGATAGGTGGCATAACACTGTAAAATTTTTATTGTAAGTAAAATCCACTTTAACCACTACATCTAGTTATCTAACAGCATGGCCTGGAAATAAAAATTTTGCCAACTTATTTAATTAATTATCAAATCAAATAAATTTTATGTAAAGATAATAGTAAATCTGACTATAATAGGAATTAACAGTTTCAAGACAGATAAAAGGAAAAATAAAAATCAGATGAGCTGATCAGAGTAAAATATGACAGGAGATCGTATGACTAAAAAGCAAACTAAATTGGGCTGAATCTGTATTTTGAAAATGTGTGTTATTGCTTTTTCTATCATACTTACATCTCTATGTCCACTACTAGCAGAATCATGGAGTGGAGTGTCATCATCTAGTCCTTGTGTGTTAACATCTGCTCCAGCTGCTATAAGTATTTTAGCGACATCATAATATCCAACATTGCAAGCTTCATGCAGTGGTGTCCAACCTAAAGTTAGAATACTAATTTAACCATAAGGTTCATTGTACTTATTCAATATATATAAATGCTTTTTATATTCATAACCATATGTGACATATTGATTCTAAATGCACATAGTAGAGAAGGAAAAAGGAAAACATGAACAAGAATTAAATACCTAGCAATACCACTCATCTTATAGAAGGTTCATTCATAATAATATCATTTCCACTGAGGCTAAATTATTTGACAAAAGTGTTAAACATTTATGCTTATTCAATACATATAAACTTACTACAATTTATAATAATCTCAACAATGGAAAAAGAAATGAAAAAGGAGGCAAAATATTAATAAGCCTGTAAGGGTCTTTCATTCAGTAAAAAAAAAAACCCCATTTGTTTTAAGGGCTTTATCTGTTAAGTCTATAAAATCTTTTCAGAATTTAATATATATTATTTTAACTAGAATAAATCAATCATTTGTTACTCTTACAATAAAAATGTTGTATGTTCATTAAAAAATTAGAAAATATGAAAAATACAAAGCAGAAAATAAGCATTACTCATAATTCCAACACCTAGATATAATAACTTATATAATTTTGCATAAATCCTACTAAATTATCTCCCTCTCATTTTTATAGTTTTAAAACAAAACTGGGAAGGTTGTTTAACCTGCTTTTTAAATTTACAACAATGAAAATAATCCCCATGTCATTACACTTTTCTGTAACCACAGTATTGCACTGATTGAAAATACCATCATTTATTTAAATACGTTATTACTGGGCATTTAAATTATTCCTAATTCTTAAATATTGGAAACAGAGCTGCAACAAATATCCTTACAATTAAATCTATGTAGATATGCATGATTAAACACTTAAGAGAAATGCTTAGAAATGGATTGTTAGATCAAAGGAAAAGTAAAAATTTCTTTTTGTTTCTGATAGATAATACCAAGTTTAAGTCTCATTCTTTAATGTTGATCCTATATATCAGTAGTCCCCAACCTTTTTGGCACCAGGGACCAGTTTTGTGGAAGACAATTTTTCCACAGGCAGGGCAGGAGGTGGTGGTTTCGGGATGATTCAAGTGCATCACACTCAAGCTCATCTCCTGCTTTATAGCCTGGTTCCTAACAGGCCTGGACTGGTAGCGATCCAGGACCTGGAGGTTGGGGAAACCCATCTGTATTCATACCTAATAGAGAAATAAATCCCAGGTGTATTCTAGTAGGTCTATATGTAAAAGCAAAACAAAAACAAAATTTGGAAACAAGAAAACATAGGGGTATAGTTTTATTATATAGGGGCAGAAAAGGCTGCCTTAAATAAAATACCAGAGAACCCATATATAAAAATAACTGATATTAAAAAATTTAATAAAATAATACTAAAATGAAAATTCAAACATGGCACACACTCGATCTGACAATTCACAGAAAACACAAATTCATAATATGCACAAGAAGATATATTCAGTCACTACTCATTAAGACAATCCAAATTAAAAGTCTTTTTAAAATTGTCAGATTGCTAACAATTAAAATGGTAATACCCAGTTTTAGTGAAGATGTGAGAAAAGAGCTCCTTCATATGAGTACTCTTGATGGAAGGTAAATTGATAAAAAGATTTTTTTGAGGGTCACTGCCTGTATCTCAAAAAATTTAAAATATGCATTGCCTTTGATATCCTTCCATAACTATACACACACAAAGATATTTCTACAAGAGTGTTCACTAAAGTATTGCCTATGGAATCTATACTATGCAATACTATACAGTTGTTGTTGTTAAAATGAATAAACTAGAATAACCTGTATACACTGACAGAAATAACTGTAAGGCATTAAGTTAAAAAAGCAGGTTTTAAAACTAAAGGCTGATAGATATAGATGGAATGATTTGATTTTTAAAAATCTAGTATAAATGTTAATTATATATGAGATAATGAAAATGCATGGAGAATGACCTTCAAATTGCTAACAATAGTTCTGTAGGAAGAAACTGTGGGAGGGAATTCATAGTATGTGAAACAAAATGAAATTTCTGCATTGTTCTCTGCATACTTTTATTGTTTGAATTATTTACTAAGAATATATTGGTATGGTATTTGAGTAATTAAAATCAGCCCTGGCTGGTGTGGCTCAGTGGATTGAGCGTCGGCCTGCAAACCAAAGTGTCATGGGTTCAATTCCCAGTCAGGGTACATGCCAGGGTTGCAGATCAGGTCCCCAGTCGGGGGCATGCAAGAGGCAACCACACATTGATGTTTCTCTCCCTCTCTCTAAAAATAAATAAATAAAATCTTAAAAAAAACAAACAAAAAACACTACCACCATTTCTTTACAGTCTTTCATGTACAAGCTAATAAATGTTCCTGAAAGACTTATGAATGAATAAACTACTTTGAAAACGTTATGTAACTCTAATTCACCTATAATAAAATCTTAAATTAGATATAAAAATTGTATTATAAATCTAACAACTTAAAAATAAATTGAATGTTTAAAAAATCTGAGTAATTATTAACATGGAATTGCAGCAGAGATCTGGATTTTATATAAACAATCCAAAATAACTTTGTAATAAAGTACAGTTTTAGAACTCTTGTTTCATCAAAAAGAAAAAAAAAAGTGTAGATTAAATTGTAACTAAAATCAGTTTAGATACATTTTGAATTTTAGTTCCTTGGTTTTAGTATTCAATTACTATTCTTACCTGCAAAATCCTTCACATTCACATTTGCCCCTAAACTAATTAATTCTTTGACTTGTTTCACATCTCCTCGAATAGCTGCCATGTGCAAAGGAGTTTCACCACGTTCATTTCGTTTATTAACCTTATCTTTCTGTCGAGATGAGGAACTGGGAGTTTTCTTTTGGGCTGGTGTTGCTTGTGATGAATGATTTGGTGTGGAATCTGTAAGAAAACAGAAAATTAACAAAAGTTCTAGGCTAAGTATTTTGTATATTCATTTAAAGCAGCGGTTCATAACCTGTGGGCCGTGACCCCTTTGGGGGTCGAACGACCCTTTCACAGGGGTCGCCCAAGACCATCGGAAAACACGTATATAATTATATATTGTTTTTGTGATTAATCACTATGCTTTAGTTATGGTTGGCGGTCACCACAACATGAGGAACTAACTGTATTAAAGGGTTGCGGCATTAGGAAGGTTGAGAACCACTGATTTAAAGGCTTTTTGTAGGTAATGTGCTAACTTCCTGGAACAGAAGAAATATTTTCTCACCGTAACATCCAAAACTTGACCCAAATACATGGAGCAGATCTTCCTATAGGGTTATGAAATACGCATGAGCCAATTTAGAAAAATGTTCTATTCTGTTAATTCATAAAATTGGCTTAAAATGATTAATAAGGCTTCCAGTCAAGATGGAAGCATAGGTAGACATGCTTCACCTCTGTGCACAACCACAAAAAGAATTACAACTAAATCTAAAAAACAATCCCAGAACTGTCAGAAAATTGAACTGTGTAGAAGTCCGACAACCATGGATTTAAAGAAACCACATTTATCCAGAGAGGTGCCTTTTGCAGGGAGTCAAAGCAGCTCTACCAAACATACAGAAGTAAACACAGGGAGGCTGCCAAAATAAGAAGACAAAGAAATATGGCCCAAATGAAAGAAAAGAACAAAACCCCAGAAAAAGAACTAAATGCAACAAAGATAACCAACCTATTGGATGCACAGTTCAAAACATTGGTGATCATGATGTTCAAATATCTTAGAGTATGGCAATAACATAAAGGAAGAAATAAAGGTTACAATAAGCGAAATAAAGAAAAATCTACAGTGAACCAAGAATGAAGGGATGGAAGTCAAGGCTCAAATAAATGATTTGGAACAGAAGGAAGAAATAAACAGTAAACCAGGACAGAAAGAAGAAACAAGAATTAAAAAATAAATGAGGATAGCATAAGATGACTCTGGGGACATCTCGAAACGTGCCAACATCTGAATCATAGGGATGCCAAAAGGAGAAGAGGAAGAGCAAAAAATTGAAAAAAATAATGAAAGAAAACTTCCCTAATTTGGTGAAGGGAATAGACATACAAGTCCTGGAAGCACAGAGTGTCCCAAACAACCTAGACCCAAACAGACCACATCAAACCACATCATCATTAAAATGCCAAAGGTTTAAGATAAAATGAGAATCTTAAAGGTAGCCAGAGAAAAGCAGAGAGTTACCTACAAAGGGGTGCTATAAGACTATCAGCTGATTTCTCAAAAGAAACTTGCAGGCGAGAAGGGATTTGCAAGAAGTATTCAAAGTGATGAAAAGCAAGGTCCTACTACCAAGACTACTCTATCCAGCAAAGCTATAATTTAAAATGGAAGGGCAGATAATGTGTTTCCCAGACAAGGTAAAGCTGAAGGAGTTCATCACCAAGTCATTTTTTTAAATTATGTGAAATGTTAAAGGGACATATTTAAGAAAAAGGAGATAGAAACTATGAACATTAAAATGACAACAATATCACGGCTCTCAATAACTGAATCTAAAAAAAAACCAGAAACACACAAACAAACTAAGCAAACAAAAAGAACAGGAACAGAATCATAGGTATGGTGATCATTTGGAGGATTAGCAGCTGGGAGGGTGAAGAGGGAGAATGGGGGAAAAGCTGCAGGGATTCAAAAGCATAATTGGTAGTTACAAAATAGACAGGGGGATGTTAAGAACAGCATAGGAAATGGAAAAGCCAAAGAACTTACATGCTTAACCCATGGACATGAACTAAGAAGGGGGGATTTTGGAAGCTAACTACACAAAAGAAAAATTTTAAGTTGTATAATTCTCATTGATACAAGAAAGTAAATCATCTAGAGAAAAAAAATCTTTTGGCTCTGAATTCAAGGCATCTTAGTATGTCTTTGAGTAAAATAACAGACCCTGTTGAAGTGCATTGACACAAATTTTTCAGTGAACTTTTGCTGTTGGCTCTTTTATAAAACACTGGGAGAGCATGGTAAAATTTGTAGAGTTTGTGTGTATTATAATTTCCATCACAGCATGAGTGTGTCTAATATCTTTAACTAATAAAAATGTTAGGGTTTTCTGCTTTTTTAAGTACAGCATGTTTTGGTTATTCTCTCACCTTTTCACCCCCACAGTGGGAAAGAATGTGGCCATCTTACAGATTTTTACAGTGTTAAAACTTTTAAGTGTTTCTGTCAAATGTTGACTTTGAGTAAGATGAGAAGACTTAATTTTTAAAACTGATTTTTTTATATCATGAACTTCTATCATTAGAATAAACTAAGAATTAATACAATAAGGCAAAAAGTTAAAGTCCTCCCTCATCTTTAATACCTCCCTCCTTGAGAGACAACAACTATTAAGTTTCTTCTAGAAATTTTCTAGCCACAAACATGTAAATATATTGCATCTTTTGTTCTAGTTTGTTTTTAAATATAAATAAATTATTATAATGCTGTTGTGTAGTTGGTTCTTTTTATATAAGGGTATCTCTTAATCAACTTGATTAATATATATAGAATTGGAGTTGAAAGCCTTTGAAATATCAGACTGTTTGCCAGCATATAAATATACTTCCAAGATTAGGGTTCATTGTTTTTATCCATTTCATAATTACTTTTTCATGTTTTTGTTATCTTTAACCTGATTACCATTATGGATAGTACTACTTTTTATTTTGTATGTGAATATTGTTTTTGTATGGCAAGATTCAATACTCAATACTAATAACTGCCCAGACTGGCGTAGAGCAGTGGGTTGGGAGCTGTCCACCAGAAGGCTGCCAGTCAGGACACATGCCTTGGTTGTGGGCCAGGTTCCTGTTTGGGGGTGTGTGAGAGGCAACCAATCAATGTTTCATGTTTCTCTTGCATATCTCTGTTTCTCTTCCTTTTTCTCCCTCCCTTCCTCTCTCTCTAAATAAATAAGATCTTAAAAAAAAAATTAGAATTCCAGCCAAGATGGAGGCCTAGACAGACACAGTGTGTCTCCCTCCACAACTAAGAAGGAATACAACTACCTCAAAACTAGAGACAACCAGAAGTTCCAGAAAACAGAGCTGCATGGAAGTCCAACAAAGAAAGATATAAAGAAGAAATACTCATCCAGACAGGTAGGAGGAGCGGAGCTAGGGCGGAAAGGACACGGTGTGGTAGTGGCAGCGGAAAGCCGGCAGAAAATGCAGTCACACATTTAAAAAAGTTGAGAGGGACGCCTGGGGAGCACTTCCAGCACTAGACCGGATCGCACAGCTCATGGTTCCAGTGCCGGGGACAATAAAGCCTCATTGCTTCTGACTGTGCAAGCCAGTGGGGGCTGGGGCGGAGGCAGAATCTGCCAGTCTCTCAGCAGAGTCCACTTGTTTAAAGGGCCCCCATGGTCCTAGAAAGTCTGCAGACCCACCCATTCTGGTAACAATAGCCAGGCAACAGCTGGAGAGGTGCCAGTCCCATACAGAAGTGGGAGAAGTGCCTGGAAAAGGGGTGAGTGCTGAGCAAGCAGCATTGTTCCCCCTCAGACTCTTCCCCAGACACAGCGCCACAATGTGGTGAAATGAGTTGCCCTGTACTAACGAATACCTAAGGCTCAGCCCCTTACAACATAACAGTTGTGACAGCTCTACCTAAGACACAGAGGCAAACAAACACAGGAGCCTGTCAAGTTGAGGAGACAGAGAAGCATGGCCCAAAAGAGGGAATGGATCAAGGTTCCAGAGGGAAAACTAAGTGATGAGGAGCCAACCTAACAAATGTAGAGTTCAAAACACTGGTGATAAAGATGCTCAGACTTCACAGATATACTCAAGTATGGCAAACACATAAGGGAAGAAGTGAAGGCTCTGCTAAATGAAATGAAGGAAAATCCACACAAAACCAACGGTGAAGGGAAGGAAATTGGGGTTGAAATCAATGATTTGGAATATAAAGAAGAAAAAAACAGTCAACCAGTACAAAATGAGGAAAGAAGAATTGAAAAAAATGAGGAGAAGCTCAGGAACCTCTGGGACAACTTTAAACATGCCAACATCCGCATCATAGGGCTGCCAGAAGGTGAATAGAAAGAGCAAGAAATTGTAAGCTTATGTGAAGAAATAATGAAGGATGTAAGGATGTAAGTCGTCGGCAGCCGTCCGTCTCGAGAGACGATGGTGTAGCTTCTTAAGAGTCTATCTGCACCGCCGAGAATGGCTGTGCAGTCCGACTCGGGAGTGACACGGTATCTGTCTCCTCCTGTGTTGAATCGACATCTTGTGATGACGCTGGAGTGTCCTCTCCAGTGAAGCTGAAGCTACAGAGCCTGGGCAGGGTGATATGGAGGGTCTGCTGTTGCCCATGCAGCAGACCCCCCCTCTCTTCGCAGCTGAAGGGTCCAAGGGAAAGACGGAGTCAATACAGCTTGGCTTCAGGTGCGCCGCAGGAGTTGCCGGTGTTGACTACAACGTCGAACCGCCTTAGGGACTCCGGCTCCGGATTTTCTGTCGGGGTTTACTCCCTTAGCCTTTCCCCTGAAGAGGTATGCCGCAAGGCAGCGGAGGTTTTTTGGAGTCAGAGTTTTCCTTCTCTGATGTGTAAGACTATATAGTGACAAATATAAGACACTGCTGAAAACAAAGACCTAAATAAATGGAGAGATATACTACACTTACGGATTATAAGATTCAATATTAAGATGTCAATTTTCCCCAAACTGATTTATAAATTCAATGCAATCTTAGTCCAAATCCCAGGATGCCTTTTTATAGAAAATGACAAACTTGTCCTAGAATATATATATGAAAATGCTAAGGATCTGGGAAAGTCCAAATGATTTTGGGAAAAAAAAAACAAATTCATGGGCTCACATTACCTGACAGAAGGTAAACATTCTAGTTTCTGTTCAGAGAAATTATCACAGCCAAAATGAGTTATTATTATTTTTTAATCCTCACCTGAGGATATGGTTATTGATTTTAGAGGGAGAGGAAGGGGGAGAAAAGAGAGAGAGAAACATCTATGTGAGTGAGAAACACCAATCAGTTGCTTCCCATATACCCCTTGACCGGGGATCAAACCTGTAACCTACATATGTGCCCTAATCAAGGATTGAACCCACAACCTTTTGGTGTACAGGACAACGCTCCAACTTTACTGAGCCATCTGGCCAGACCACAGCCAACAGGAGTTTAAGGAGATATGATGACTAAAAGTTATGTGGCATCCTAGACAGGATCCTAGAAAGGATCCTAAAACAGAAAAATGACATTAGGTAAAAATTTAAATTCTGAATAAAGTATGGACTTTATAACTAGTAAGATATTAACAATGATGTATCAATTATGACAAATGTACCATGCTAATGCAAACATTGACAATAGAGAAAACTGTGTAGCTATATGGAAACTCTCTGTACTACCCTTTTAATTCTACTGTATATAAAAAACTAATGAAGGAAAACTTCCCAAATTTGGTGAAGGAAATAGACATCAGAAGTCCAGGAAGCACAGAGTCCCAAACAAGCTAGACCCAAAGAGGACCACACCAAGATACATTATCATTAAAACGCCAAAGGTTCAAGATAAAGACAGAATCTTAAAAGCAGCAAGAGAAAAGCAGAGAGTTACCTACAAAGGGGTGCCTATAAGACTATCTGCTGATTTCTCAAAAGAAAATTTGCAGGCAAGAAGGGACTCGCAAGAAGTATTCAATGTGATGAAAAGCAAGGACCTACAGCCAAGACTACTCTATCCAGCAAAGGTATCATTTAGAATGAAAGGGCAGATGAAGTGCTTCCCAAACAAGGAAAAGCTAAAGGAGTTCATCATCACCAAGCCGTAATTATATGAAATGTTAAAGGGAGTTATTTAAGAAAAAGATTATCAAAACTATGAACATTAAAATGACAAGAAACTCACAGCTATCAACAACTGAATCTAAGAAATAAAAACAAAAACAAACTAAGCAAACAGCTAGAACAGGAACAGAATCATAGGTATAGGGATCATTTGAAGGGTTATCAGCTGGGAGGAGGAAGGGGGAGAAATGGGGAAATGGTGCAGGAACTAAGAAGCATAACTGGCTGGTACAAAAAAGAGACGGGGAAGTTAAGAATAATATAGGAAAGGGTGAAACCAAAGAACTTATATGCACGAACCATGGACATGAACTAAGGGGGGTTGGGGCTGCTGGAGGGAAGAGCAGTATTGGGAAGACGGGAGCAAAGGGAAAAGAAATTGGGACTACTGTAACAACATAATCAATGAAATATACTTAAAAAATAATTAACATTCTTTAAAAAAAATAGTATTAACTAAGTCAGCCCAGTTGCCTAGGTTTTATCTATCTGTTGTAGCTCCTTTTAATAAATTAGCAAGTTGGTTTGTTTTTCCCTTTTTGTTTTGGTCCTGATGGTAAGCCAACTTCAATTATTTTTGGAGAGCACAGTACATGAATAAACACACACATACTTCCTTAATAGAAATGTGAAATGAATTATGAGATAAATCTACATAATATACTCTAGATATTTTTCCTTTTATAATAATCAAGGAGATCTTAAACAATAATCAATAAAATAAGAAAATATATATTAAACTCTTTCTTCTAAAACTAATAATATGATAAGCTAATCAGATTATCAGTATCGTGGTAGTAAACTAAAAAGTAAACTATAAACCTAGAAGCAGCTTTACAGAAACTGGAGTAAAAATAATTCTTTGGTAACAGATTTCTCAAGGTGACTGACCAATTTCTAAATTGTTAATTTTAGTTGGCAAATATTCACTGAATGTTCACTAAATACAAAGATCCCTGCCTTTGTATAGTTTCTCATCTAGTGGAGGATATAGACATAAACAATTGTAACACAAGTAAAGTTACAAACTTTTAAGAAATTCTGACTAAATCAAGAAAGAACAAACATTTAAAATAGTTAAAAATAACTGTTAAGATAAGGCTGGAATCTGAGGAAAACTAAGAGTAAACATGAACTCAGTGATGGTAAATATCACCTGGACTGTTGTCTCTTGCTGTCATCTGCATAAGAAGTGCCATCTGCTTTCGCTCTGAGAGTGGATAACCAAAAAGAATGCTAACTGGTGTGGACTTCTTATTTCCAGCTTCTTTTTTTGTTTTCTTCTTTTCTGGACCTTCTTTCTCTGTAATTATTAATAAGTATGTAAGAATTTCAAACAAATGTATGCAGTCAAAAGCAAAACATGAGATGACTTTTTAAAAATATATGTTAAATATGTATATGAGAAACATGTATGTGAACCAACAGTAGGCAGACAAAAGAGCACTAGACTTTTATTATATTATACAACCAAGTTTCTTGAATGTGCTGAAAACAATGAATTCTATTGTTTTCAGAAAACTAATAACATTTGGAAATCTACTCCCAGTAAAATTTGTATTTTAATAATTTTTCTATTAAAATTTAACTTCATCAACAATTCAAATATTTTTTAGTTACAGCTTTGAAATTTCTCTTTGACTCAATTTTATTTTTTAATACTGCTAAGCCTATAAAGCAATTTTCCTTCAAGTTACTTCCTTAATTCCACTGATGATTCACGCAATCTTCTAAGAAGATAAGTATGTAAGACAAGTCTCAACACAGAGTAAATATAGAAAGCACAAAATCACTTTATTCCAATCATAGGAAAGTTAGTATTAATTGAAACTAAAAATGAACAAATTAAAAATTCTGTGTGTGTGTGTGTGTGTTAGTTAACAGAGATCATGCAAAAATTCAAAAAAGTCTAACGATTTGCTTCCTAAGTCAGCTCTCAGACTTAGCTATTTGGGAAATACTTTGGTAATGCAGCCAGCATTCCCCAATAAGTGCTAGAAAATTAAGATTGAACTGGATTCCACAGGTTAGCCTATTAACATTTAGGCATATATTTCTTGGGATTTACTAATCCAGATTTCAGAGGGGCTACAAAAAAAAATTAAGTAAAATTTAAAAATAAATGTAAAACAGAAAAAATGAGTGGAAGAAGAAAAGGCTTAGTTGTCAATATTCTGGTATTTTTATGGAGATGTGGCCAGCAGCTAGTTTACTCCAGGAGATAAGCATTTATTAATTTAGCAAGTTTCAAGAAACCAATAAAAGTCTGATATTATTAAACATTATTAAATATTATTATTTACAGCATGAGAACTTAAAAGTAGTTAATTCTTGTAGTGTACCACTTAATTAGAATATACTGGCATTCTAATCTAGAAAAATTAAGAGTTCCTAATATTTAAACACCTCTGTCACCAAATCACTCAAAATTCAATAGCTACTGAATTGTCCCTTCAGTTGATATTTGATTTTACATGACAAAAACAAAAAATTTCAAGATTTAAGTCAGTCTTTATCAAGAGTTCTAATATATTATCATCTTCATTTCCCTCATTTCATTATCATTAATGATCCAATTTAGTATAAATCCAGTTTCAGCAAGGTTTCACCTAAATTACTAACTTTCTCATAAAACCCTGAACAGGTCTTTTGAAGAAGGCTACATTTTCCGGAAATATATACTTTTTCTGAATAACGTTCTGTTCACTTTGGTTCTTTTATATTTAATGAGGAACCCAAACTGTTGTTTTAATGGTTTTCCATCTGGATAACGAATCTTTAAATATAACAAATGTACTTTTTCACCTACAAATAAGACATTTAACAGTGTGAAAATTTTATACAAAGTAGAAAAGATGTATTAAAGAAAATAAGTAAAATCTATCAATTAGAGGACACAAAATAAATAAAAAGTACATCGTATCTATCCTTAAAAATAATTTTTTAAATATTGGGAAAAATTTTGACTTTTATTTTCTCATTCACAAACAATTATTTTTTGGGGGGTTTTATTTGCAGTTTCAATACAATGGTTTAAAAAGAATATGCTCTTAGGTGATATTTGCTCAGTTTACAGAAAAAGTGAGACACTTATAAATTTATTATTAGAATTCCATACTGACAAATAACCTAAGATATAATTACATTTTGAAAAAGAATAAACAAACTGGATATACTCCAAATATTCAAGCAAAAATTCAAATTAGCTACTAGCATCCAATCAGAATTAAATTTTTTGAATGACTGCAGTCACTGTCTGATTTCATGTTTTACATGAGATAGGAAAAGAAAGTAAGTAAATAGTAGTGGGTATAAGATAGTTAAGTTACAGATAATCATATACCATTCTTAAAATTATAAGTGTCAGATTAACATGCCCCAAAGTGTGCCTTTTCAAATTTAAAGCATTCAACAAAGCTTTGGCCATTTTGAATCTATCTTTCAGAGAATTTGTTTCCCATGACCTGTCGTAAGTAAAAAAGTGATCATACACTTTTGAAAGAGTTACCTAACTCAAGTTTTAGTAAGTAAAAAATATATTTGTATGCCTGAATAATTGATCAGCATTTTAAAAAGTTAAACACAGGAATACTGACACATACACTCATTTAAAGCACAGTCTATTATAGACCTGAAAGTGTCCTCAGCTACTCCGCAGATCTTTTTTTTTTGTTCAAGTGTTTCATTGATGACTAAAGAAAAATAGAGAAACGGATTTTTCAACAATCCAATGTCCTTCATTTAAAGGTTCAGAGAATCTTTAGAAATATAGAGATGTCTCAGTTTTATAATCTTGAAAGTAATGCTTTCTTTTCAGGTCTTGTCAGAATAAAAAGAAAGCTCAACAATGTCATATCCTAGTTAAGTGTAGAGTAAATTAAGGAGAAGAGACAAAATTGTTTTTCTTGGGGAACTGGTTCATAAATTTATCAGTGTCTCACAAATTAAAGATTATGACATTTTTCCACAAAGCAGTCACTGTGTAAGGCAACACCTCAAATACAGATGATCATAATTAAATCAATCATGTCTGAAATGTGTATACTTCAAACCTGAGGGAAAAAAGTTTCTATTACTCTTTGCTTCTAAAATATCTACATAAATCTCTTAACAGTTGGGTGCTTGTTGTATCTTGTGATTTCCAGGAAAGATACTCAGATCATGAATGGCTTCATCACATAGAGCTCTTCCAGGTGCACCCTGGCACTTAGGAGTCCCATTTTAAACTTAATGCTGATTATAAACATGACCCCCGCCCCAATTTTGATAACCAGGCACTCCTGTCTTATCAGTTCAATTAACAGTGTTCAGGATAATTTTAAGAATAATTAGTTGATTCTATACCACCCCTATAAATTCATAAAATAAAGTATATCAGAAACAGAAGGTTGATTTCAGATTTTATAGCTAAAATCATATGTTGAAAAGTGGACACTTAGGTACCTAGGAGCTAAGTAATATTTTACATTAAAAAACATTCAGAGATAAGGATTAAGTCTATTTAAAAAAGACAACACACTTTACTAATTAGTTGTCTCATACTAGAAAATACATTTAATTTTATTTTTAAATTTTAGTATTTATATATTCTCTTGTATTCTACCTGGAGCAATTATGAAACGTAATACCTGGTGCCATAGCCAAATAGAAAGGTTCCAAGACAGTTAATGGTAATGGTATTTCTCCAGGAAATCTATTGTTTTAACCCATTTTTAATTTGTACACAGGCAACAAAGTCAATAGACTAAAGAGTTCAACTTCAAAATTTTCTAAAATGTATTAAAAATAATCCTGCATAATTAGAGGTCCAGATGGCATTGTCTATCAAAATCAATACACGTGGCATACCATGTGAAGGGCATACAGCATAAGAGACTAAGCACCTCGGGTATCTTCCCACAGGGGTTGCTACAAAGAGTAGACTTGCACATTGTTTTCTATGCGAATGATGCCCCAATGTTGTACTGTATGACATCTGAGTGGCAGTTATACAGTAGTCCTGCTTATCATGTTCACACATAGCATGTGTTGGATGTGATGCACTGATATCTCAAACAAAAGCTGGGAAGTTTGGTTATCATCATGTTCACTCATTCAACCAAAGATTTCTCTATACTGGGTTGAAAAGAAGTTACTTATAGTACCACAATTAACTGTAAATGTGACAGAAACCACTGGCTAAATAGGAGCCCCTGATTATCTAATTACCTGAGTATGTCCTGTAAGAAGATATAAGTCTCTCCCCCCAATTTTCACTTGTATGTCCTGGATCTGAATCTACAGAATGAGAAGAGACAGGAGAAAAGAAAAAAGCAAACGAAGGGAAATGCAGAATTCAACAAACCAACATTTTTCAAAAGACCACTAGTTAGTCAATGATAATGCATTGTTTTTCCAAAAGGTTATTGTTAGGGTAAAGCCAAAGTACATGTAAAACCAGGTTTGGCCATACCTAAGATTTCTGTTTCTTCAACTAGAATAGTAAAATTAAGGAAGTCAACCATGTGTTTTCAATAGATATTACTGATGCTGTTTATTAAAACATATCATGGCCTTTAAGGTCATATAGCTTTTCAATCTGTTAATAATGATAAAAGATGCAGTACTCTATCACTGTTTTTGTGTTTAGACTACTTTGTCTTTAGAAAACTTGAATAATGGACTTGAATTCCCCCTTTTCGTTTTAAGAGGGGCAAAACTACTCAGAAGAAAACTTTGGACTACAGTATCATTATAGACTACAGAACTTTCTATAAATTATACACATTTCAAATAGTAAAAAACACTACACTGACCACTACTAAAGACCTCTTAGAAAGAGCAGCCTAAATCAAATTGTTTATCAGCTAAGGCAAGAATATGGAATCCTGCCTAACAATTCATGAGAGACAGACTATGGAGAACTGACTTTTGGCAATATGGTTACCGCAGGTATTTTTACTTACAAACAATATGCCAATTTAACTCACAATAATATTATTCTGATACTCATATTCTCAACTTATTGACACAAGTACTTTTCTTTCCAGTATCATTACTATGGACATTATATGAGTTCAGTTAGGTATAAGAAAACAAAAATGTTAAATAAAAAACTTTTAGAGAACAAGTAACCCCTAACCAAAGGATTTGAAAATTAAAAAAATTAAGCCTAAAAATTTATTGATGAGAAGGCTCACTCAATTGAAAATGAAATCAATAAATTAGCATTTAGACCAATTCTAAAGCAAGTGGGTACATGGATTGAATGACAAGTCTTTCAAAGAACACATATTTCAAAACTGAACACATTAAATTTGCAACTAAAAGGATTCCATAAAGAATATTTAAAGGTTTACTTAAAAACAAGCAAAAATTTTAAATGGCTTCCATAGATTATATAGGAAAGAAAAAGTAGTAGTATAGAGGTTTATCCAAACCTTCCTTTGGAAGTAATCAACCCACCCTCACTCCAAATACCCCTTAACTTTTATTCAAATAAGTATGTTCACATTTGGGTATCTGAATATGTATTCTATAAAAATTTAATTGAGGAGCTGGAAAATTAAAAGCTTCCATATCCTGATCCTTTACTCAAGCCACTTCCTTCTATGCTATACTGTGACTAGAATATGAGACTACTGCTACCTACTGAGGTTTTTGTAAAACTCTTAAGTGCTATCTCTCCCTCATATGTTCTTTATAGCAAGACATGAGAAGCATTACTTGTATTTTAAAAGACATCTTTTAAAATTAATATGCTATTTTGGGTTGCAGGAAAATAAGAAAAAAGAAATACCAAGATTGATTTAAACGGTTTGCACTGTACGTGTGAAAATTTTTATAATAAAGAATCATAGGGAAGGGACGGGAGTAAATCTGCAATAAATAACCTCCATGAAAATCACTAAAAGGTGATTAAGAGAGGCACTGATTTAATTTGCTACTTTAACACAGTTATCAGAAAAATTATGTTTGTTTTCTTACTTTAAAAACTTCCTCTCCCCAAATTTGCTTGAGTCACATTAAATACAACAAACCCTTTAATGGCATCTAAAGCTTAAGGAAAATAAAACTTCTAAAACATTTGAACATACTCTATAACTGCCACCATGGACTTTGGGAACAGATACTGTGTACCTCTTTAGATTTTGTCATACCACATTACCTACATATGCCAAAAAAATTAGTAAGCAAATAAATAATGGTTTCTAAGAGTAAAAAAAATTTTAAAGTGAAGGATGTTTATCTTTCTTATTTAAACAAACTAAAATGACGAAGTCAATACTACTCGTTTATTTCTGTAGAACACAGATCTGAAACTCAAGAAAAACATGGGTCCCAATGTTATTTGAGGTTAAAGAATATTCATATACTGCTGGAGGCTTTGTAACTATAATTATTTTGGAGGAACATCACAGAAATGTTTAATTCTTTAACCCTGCAACCCTTCTTTTAGGAATGAAAAGAAAGAAGTAATTCAGGGTATAATAAAAATGCAAGGTGCAAAAATGCTTTTGGTGGCATTATTCCTAACAAAATAACTGCAAATTTAGTTTGGAGGCCAAGAAGAGATTCTCTCATGTGTAGCCTCAAGACAGCTGTTCAGTACTTTCATGTCAAAGTATCGTGGCTTTCCCTTGGATGACATTAAACTAGGAAAGAATCAAAATAAATATGATTTTATGACTGCAGAAAAAGAAAAACTGCTTAGGTAGAAACATCAGTTACTAGTTACTGTGCTAAAAACTTTATAGTATACAGTGGGAGCACTGTAAGGTGACTACCCAATACTCATTCTCTCTTTCTTACCAGAAATAGTCCAATTTTAATTAGGATGACGACCTGCCCAGTTGAAAAAGTATTTGACTTTACAGACTTCCCAGCAACGAGGGTAGCCTAACCAATGAGATGCAGGCCAAGTTCCTAGGAAAGTTGTTTCATCAGTAAAAAAGGCAAAGTCTTACTAGGAGAAAAATACTTTTGCTCTTGGTCCTTGCTCTCCCATTTTCTGCCCAGAAGAAGCAGATGATTTCTTGTGACTATAAGGTAAAACGCTAAAACCAAACCCTATATATGAGCTAAGGGTTGCAGAGTAGGAAAATGAAAAGAGCCCAGTCCCTGATGGCATTATTGAACTTTTTAGGTATAGCAGTTCACATTAGGGTATCTCAAAATAAACAAAATAAAGACTAAAAATGGCTCTTCTCACTGATGCCATTATTGCTGATTTTAGGACTACTGAGTCTTCCTTGGACAATATGAGTATCTTTAAAAAAACACTAATGACTATGTTTTATAAAAATGTGTTCATTATTTAAAAAATTCAAGCCAACAAAAGTATACAAAGTAACAAATTACCCCAAATCTTGGAAATAAAATGTTAACATCTAGTGAGCATCATTCCAAGTATCCCTTTAAATATATATATAACGTTAAAGGAACTAGGAGACAGAAAGAAATTTATGTAAGAATTGGAAAATATATACATGATTTTAAAATAAAAAGCTGTTAGATTAATTTTATTTTAATCCAACATAAGAAGAAAAAAAAACTAAAAAATTGCTTCTTTATATCATATACTAAAATATAAACACAAACATAAAAAAGAATAAGAAAAAATTAAACATTTTAAGCAATCATTAAAAAAAACTATGTATGTCAGCTTTGGATATCAGTGAATCCTTTGGTATAAGACCCTTAACACAACCATTAAGTTTAGTCTTAGTTCTACAATGAAAAGTCTTTTAAACAGTCTTCTTTTAACATAGGTGTTAATATCTGTCCTGTGTACACATACATATAAATGTACAAGAGTATGACTAACACAACCAAATGTACTTATTATTCTGTAACTTATTTTTCAGTTTATATACTATGAATATCTTTCCATACTGCATATCCTTCTACAATATTTTTAAGGATAAAATAATATTTCTTCATTGGATTTACCATAATTTAACAAATCTTGTATTACTTGACACCATTTTCGTGGTTTTTGTTTTTGCAATTATAAACAATGCTGAGATAGATACACTTAAAGATAATTTTTACTCTCATCAATAATTATATACATAGACCAAATGCCAAAGAATAAGTCAAATTTTTAGTTTTTGATATATGTTATCATACTTACCTCTAACAATGTACTCCTATAACTTAAACCTACTACACAAAGCAATTTTCTATTTCCAGCCTGGGACCACTTGGAATGATTTAGGCCAAAGATAATTTGTCAATCTTTATAAATTGTATTTCTTGATTACTTATTGATATTTTTCATGTAGTTATTTGCCAAATGTAATTTTGTTGTTCTGAACTACTTGCCTATACCTTTTATCCATTTTCCCATTTTTGTGCATTTCTCTTCACATTTAAGAGATTCTTAAATACTAAATATATTATGACAAGGGTTGTTACATATGTTATAAATATTTCTCCCTCTGTATTTTTATCTTTATAATTTTAGCTAATAATTTAAAATATAGTATACTGCATAAAATGTCAAATATGGGACTTGATGCTACATTATATTTTATATGAAAATTATCACTTACTGTTGCTCTGCATTCTTTAAAAACAAGAAAAATTAAGACAAATGGATTGCCATAAGAAATTTTGTTTTGGAAAAAAAAAAAAAAAGAAATTTTGTTTTGGGCTCAGGGAAATTCTTCTTAATGCTGTGTGTATGTGTGCGCATACATGCATGCGTGGGCAAAAATAAAGCTTTCATTTATTATTTTCTAAAATGTATACATCCAGCCTATTAAAAAAAAATATGTTTAAACCCATCAACATCTTGTTGAGCATTAGCATGTAACCTTTCCTAAAGAAAAATAAGAGTTTGTTATGGAACAGTCTTAAAGAGAGAGTTGCAACATCCCTTTAAAATTCAGTAAGTGAAAAAATTGTAGCAGGGGAAAAATATATAATACAATTAATAAAATATTAATTCAATTACATTTGTTCAGTGCCTAAAGTTTGTATCTTCCCAAGTTGACATTTTCTCCTTTATTTTATTCTAAATAAAGGTCAAGTAAGCCACGTGATCTATTAAAAAAAGTTTTCATGGGAAGTTTATAATTTTGAAATCTTATTTATTTCTAAAAATATGGTAAGTGTTTGAATTTATCTAACTCCCTTCTTCGAACTACTAGTGAAATATTACTGTCACTGAAAAACAAAACCTGGTTTTTTAAGTACTTAAAAAATGACTAGCAAAAGGACCTCCAGGGAGAAAATATGAGATAAGTAAATCTAAAGTACATAATCACCTTCTGAGCTAAGTGACCTAGTAATAGCTTCAGAACACTGCCTAAGAATAAGAATTGCACTTCAGGGGGGAAAAAAAACCTGAATCTCTAGCAAAACCCAGTGTAACTAAAAATGAAAAAAGTACCTAAGTTCTTAATTATTCCAAGAAAGTAATTTTCAAGATTTAAAATATCATGAGTGTTTAAGAACAATTTCTAGTTCAAGCTAAGAGACCTACCTATTATCTACCTACTTTTAAAAGTGTATACTAAAAATTAAATATTTTCTAAAGCTATGCTAGATTTCACAATCAAGATAATTTCCATATTGATGATTAAGATGGCTGCAAAGCTATAAGTAGGATATATAATCTCTGTATATACACTCAGAATGAAACATTAATTTTCTGTGAGTGAAGCTAAAACATTCTTCAGCATAGTTCATTTTTAATATTTCATGTAGGGAATAAAATAATTATGATAAATACATAACATTCAAGTCTATATTAGTTTCAAGAAACAGTTCAGGGCTAAAACACAATCTAGTAATTTACTAGTGGTAATAAGTTGCTAATTTATTATGAAAAACTGAGATTGATGTTAAGTATCATTTCTGTTATATATAAGTTTTCAGGGGAAAAAAGTAATATGAATTAAGTAGTTAGCCTCAATAATTCCCCGTCTTTTTGAGGGTGGCACATATTTCTTATTAATTTCTGAATCTAAAATGCCTAAACTTTTTTCTTTGGTGGGTTCAATAGAGTGTCACAAAAACTCAACAACTTTTGCTCAAATCTACCATATCCTATGCTCCCTATCAATATGTAAATTGTATTATCAAATGCTCCTCAAAAAATTAAGTCTGAAAGTGATAAAAGATTTGTAATAAACATTGAGAGAGTAAGAAAAAACAGCAGACTGTTTTAATCTTTGATTAAGAAATATTTGGTGAGAACTACATGAATTTTTGCCCCAAAATGGTGAATCTGAAACAGTGACATACAAAAATTTCTCTATCGAGGTGAAAGAGGAATGATATGAGGAAAACCATATAAAAGTTGATCAAGATTTTACAGGAAAAAAAAAAATTCTACCTGTGTCTGAATCTCGTTCTTCATTTCTTGACGGGCTAATGGTAAAAGGAAGTTTACGTTTCATAGATGATTTCTCTTTCATCTCCTTGCCCACATCACTTCGATCAATTTTTGGAGTTCTGCTATAGGATGCAATCTTGTCTTTACTCTAGTAAAAAATCAAATACGAATAAAATTATAATATTAGCTAAGCAGAGGACTTCCAATCAAGATGGAGGTGTAGGTAAATGTGGTTCACCTCCTCAAACAACTACAGCAAAATTACCGCTAAATTATAAAACAAATATCACTCAGAACTGTCAGAAAATTGAGCTGTATGTAAGTCCAACAGCTAAGAAATTAACGAAACTACATTCATACAGACAGGTAGGAGGGATGGAGGGGCTGGTCCCAATCCCAAATGTGGTAGATAAAAACGGAGAGATATCTCGGGAAGGATGGATCCAAGCCCCAAACCAGATCACCTAGCGCAGGGTTCCAGTGCCAGGAAGATATGTTTATGTAACTTCTGGCTGTAAAAACCAGTGCGCATTGGGTCAACAGAAGAAATTGCAGGATTCTCAGGCATCTCCTCTTGCAGAGCCCCGCACACAGACTTAGACTAACTCCCTCTGAACTCTAGCACCAGGATAGCACCTTGAAGGGCACTAGTATCATACACGGAGGAACTGAAGTGTCTGGCATCAGTGCTAGAGCTAGGGGACAGCTTTCTCCTAGACAAAACAGCAGTGGCCACTGTATCTTTTCTGAGTGCTCCTCCATGCAGAGCCACATAGTGGCGGCACCATATCTGAGTCTCCACCAACCTGGCTCAAACAGTAAATCCTACCCAGACAATTACCTAAGGGTCTGCCTCATCCAAATTACAGGCCCACCTAAGTTGGTAACAGTGTCTTTTCCATATGAAGGGCTGGGCTAGGCACAGGCTTCAGGCCTTCTTAAATCCACTCAAACAACCAACTGCTGAGCCTAGCCCCTGTACCTCTCACTGGGTGGCCCCAGGCTTGGCACTACCAGCAGCCAGCTGCAGATTGCTTTACAGCTTACACTAAGGAGCCCCAAATAAGTGGAGGCTGATATTGGCCTTCACCACCCGAGAAATACCAGAGCCTGCGCACCCAGCACAGTTACAGACCTTGTCAGAGCACCACCGAAGCACCTCCACAAGCCACAGAGGGAGGTGGTTGTTGGCCAGGGGTCACAGCTAGTCCTACCAGCTGTTGACCTGCCAACAGCAATCAAGACTCATCTACAAGAGGAGGGAGTACTCAGCCAACACAGAGGGTGCACCTCGAGTACCCAGCTTGGGGGACAGGGAAGGCTGTGCCTCTGGATCCTACAGGATACCTACTATATTAGGCCACGCTACCAAGACAAGGAGTCATAGCAGCTCTACCTAATACATAGAAACAAACACAGGGAGGCTGTCAAAATGAGGAGACAAAGACATGTGGCCCAAATGAAAGAACAGATCAAAACTCTAGAAAAAGAACTAAACAAGATGGAGATAAGCAATCTATCAGATGCAGACTTCAAAACACTGGTTATAAGGATGCTCAAGAAACTCAGTGAGGACCTCAAAAGCATAAAAACGATACAGTAAGAAATGAAGGATACACTAATTCAAGTAAAGAACAATTTACAGGAAATCAACAGCAGAGTGGATGAAGCCGAGAATCAAATCAATGATCTGGAACATATCCAAAGACATCCAGTCAGAACAGCAAGAAGAAAAAAAGAATCCAAAAAACTGAGGATAGTGTAAGGAACCTCTGGGACAACTTCAAGCATTCCAACATTCATATTATAGGCGTGCCAGAAGAACAGAAAGAGCAAGAAATTGGAAACCTATTTGAAAAATTAATAAAAGAAAATTTCCCTAATTTGGTGAAAGAAATAGACATACAAGTCCAGAGAGCATAGAGTGTCCCAAAAAAGATGCATGGAAAGAGGACCACATTAAGACACATCATAATTAAAATACCAAAAGTTAAAGAGACAATCTTAAAAGCGGCAAGAGAAAAGCAATTAGTTAGCTACAGACTTTCAGCTGATTTCGCAAAAGAAACTTTGCAGGCTAGAAGGAATTTGCAAGAAGTATTCAATGTGATGAAAAGCAAGGACCTACAACCACGATTACTCTATCCAGCAAAGCTATCTTTAAGAAGGGAAGTGCAGATAACGTGCTTCCCAGACAAGGTAAAGCAAGCTAAAGGAGTTCATCATTACCAAACCATTATTACATAAAACGTTAAAGGAACTTATTTAAGAAAAAGATCAAAACTATGAATAAAGTAGTAATAAATACAAATTATCAACAACTGAAATCTAAAAACAAACTAAGCAAACAAGCAGAACAGAAATAGAATCATAGATATGGAGAACACTGGGATGGTGAGAGGGTCTGGGGAAGTAGGAGAAAAGGTGAAGGTATCAGGAAGTGGAAATTGGTAGTTACAGAATAGAAAGGGGATGTTAAGATCAAGTATAGGAAATGGAGTTGCTAAAGAATTTATATGCATGAGCCATGGACATAACAAAGGAGGGGGATCACTGGAGAGAATGCAGGGTGCTGGGTGGAGGTGGGCAAAGGAGGGAAATTGGGATAATTGTAATAGCATAATCAATTAAAAAAAGAAAATGCAAATAAAAATAGCAATATTCATCCTCCCCCCCCCAAATATCAGCTGAGCAATATAGTATTAAGAAACACTTTACTAAGGAAATTTTCAAACATACCAAAGAGTAGAGAGGTTATTATAAACCATCATGGTCCTCAATGTACTCAAGACCACTATCAACAATTAAAATGTTTTCTAACTTGTTTCATAGTCCCCTAATTTTACTTAATGACAGAATTTTAAAATAACAATAAAACAAAATATCTTGACTATAACAGAACTCCTATGTCTAAGTGTAATAGAGACATTATTACCAGTGAACAAATTAAATCTGAAAAAGTGATTCTGGGTTGAATTAAACAAGAGTGTTTTATTAATCTATCATGTGCCCACTCATTCAGGTAAAGTATCCTACCCTATGGTCTATAGGTTCACTCTCATAATGCAACATCCAAATCGGTACAGCAGATCTAAATTGGGCTACAATAATGACCCTGAAAAACAGACTAGATATTAAGCCACATCACCTTAGCAGGAGAGCTTAAAAGAACAGTTTTCAAACAACAACAGACATCATAATTGCAGAGATTCTCAGAAGCAAATCAGAAACAAATTCAAGACTGCAGAAGACAGTAGCTTTTAACCCAAAATGGAAAATAAAACTAAGAAGAGAACGAGGTGGAAGAAGGAGCATAAAAAATAAAATACTGAAAATTTTCTTAAAGTAGAATTTATCAATAAGACCAAAAGGTGATTCTAAAAGAGCAACAGAATAAAACTTTTAATGAGTCTAATTATAAAAATGAGAAGAGAAAAATAAAAATTGGGATTGAGATCTAAATACAATTCCAGATATGAAAACTACTGTATTCATTTTTATACCACTAAAAACTGAAAGCCTGAAAATGGATTTAAAAAAAATTAGTTTATAAAAGAAAAATTCAAGGAACAGATATTTTCCTTTTGCATAAACAATGCTACAGCATAAAAGGTGAGAAGCTATCCAATTCATTTAAGTCTAAAATAAAACTGATACCTAAGAGTCCAAAACAGAAATTATACACTAAATTATGAAATAAATGTAAACATAAACTGTCCTAAATAAAGTGCGAAATCAAACTTAGTGTCTTAGAAAGATAATATATCATAGTAAAGCAGGATTCATCCAGAGAATGTAAGAATAGTTCACTATTAGAAAACCTTATAGTTCACTGTATCAAAATAGTATAGAAAAGCCAATATAATGACCTTAGCAGGTGACACTATCACCTGAATAGACTACATTAATTCTTGCCAATTTTATTAGCGAATTAGGAAGAAAATGTGACTCCCTTATGTCTTAATTGGTAAAGATTACTGAAGAATAAAAACCTCATATTATTTACTTCCAGTTATAAAGTAAAATCCTTTTTTTTTTCACTTCTGCCAATGAAATGGGAGCTTCACAGACATGCAATTTGTTCATAAGGTTGCTGTACTATGTATGTTTATTATTCAGGTATGCTAAGGCAAACAGATCAGGAGACCACTGCCACTGAGAGAGTCTGTTCCTCACAATTCCAAAGAGGAGGCATATGCCATATTACGCAGGGCCATGCAGAAGCACCATGGCGTGTCAGGAGGCAAAAGGAGAGAAGGGAAATAGGGACAAAAGCTTTTATTGTAGTTTTAGCAGGCTACGAAGGTATGGATACAGTTTCTCTAGTAATCTGGTACCTGGTTCTGGGGTGATTATTAAGGCAGCAGGATAGTGGCTCAGTCTGAAAACTGAATAAAGTTAGTGTTTGGGGATGGAGTCTGGATTGGTTGGTTTATATATGAAAGAAATGGTCACAAATGAGTTGGTTCACTACCTCTAGCAACTGATTAGCCCTGGGAATGGCACTCTCCCCAGAGTCAGCAAGGCCCCAGATTTCAAAGCAACAGAAATAAAAAGGCATGATTAATAACAACAAAATTCTAGAGACTTGCCTTAGAAACATGAATCTTAGCTATTAATAAAAGAACCTAAAATAAGATGTCCCTTCTCCCTTGCAGTAAAGATACTATTCAGTACCAGAAAACAAGGTAAAAGAAACCTATTTGGTAACATGTTAAATAGAAAATGTTCACAAGATTATGTTGATCATGCTCTCCTGTGCAATATGGATTAATATGAATATTCGTAACTACCACCAACCTGTCTGGTTCTCCAAAATAAAACTGTCTTTAGAAGTGCTGCTTAGACTAAGGGTTTTGTGAGATTCTTAATCTTTAAAAATTTTTTTCAAATCTGTGGAAACTTTCAAAAAATAGTTACTTCTAATTGTCTTAAAATTTCTATACAGCCTTCCCTCACTTATCGCGGGTATTATTACGTTCTAGGACCCCCCCCCCCCCCACGAAGTAGGAACCTTACATTTTTTCTACGCTCTTAAACCTATGTAACTTTAACAACATATGTATACAGTACCGCAAAATGCCGCGATATAGTGATAGATCTGCAATAAATAATTATAATATTTTTAAAAATCCCGCGATACAGTGAGGTTGCGATAAGTGAACCGCGATATTGTATAGAGGGACTACTGTATTACCAAATGGTATAAATACTCTATCAACTCAAGACTCAGTGGCACATTCTTCTTCCATATTTTGTCTATTCAATCTATTGTTATTCTTTTTTTTCTTTTTAAAGATTTTATTTATTTTTAGAGAGAGGAAGGGAGGGAGAGGAAGAGAAACATCGATATGTGAGAGAAACACTGATCAGTTGCCTCTTACACACCCTGAATCGGAGGCCTAGCCCACACAACCCAGGCATGTGCCCTGACTGGGAATCAAACAGGTAACCATCACTTTGTGGGACGATGCCCAACCCACTGAGCTACACCAGTCAGGGCTAGTATGTTGTAGGTTATCTTTTAATAATCTACAACAGCATTCACACACAGTAATGAATGACAACACCAGAAGGCTTCTCTTCACTGCCCCTATTAAACAATGTACTGGTAGCCTTTTAACTAAGCAAGACAGAAAAGAGGTAAAAATTTACTTAGAAAAGAGAAAAAATATGTACAGGTACACATGCAAACAGAAAACTCTTAAAGAATGTAAACGCAAATGTTAATGATTAACCACAGGTAATGGAATTTTAGGTATGTTGGGAGACAATTCTGAACATCTTGCAAGCAGAAGCACTAACTCCCTTTGTTCTAGACAGTCTTTTCAAGGATATCTGTATACAAAATAGCCTTGGAAGATACAATGTCTCCCTCTGGAGCAAAGGAAGATTTATTTACTATTCAGTTAAAATAAATAATTTTTCCCTTAAGGGAGGTCAGGCAGATTTACTACTGCCCATTGTAAAAGACTTGGGGTTCCTCTCCTATACGTGGCCCTCTCTGCATTCCCTTGTGAATACAAGAGCTCAGGGAACAGGCACAAATGTTGATATATGGCTATTGCTATGAGAAATAAAACCTGCCTTTATATCTGGCCCAGTAGCCTCACATCTTCTGCATGAATCTGATTAGATTGCAAATAGGGTAAAGTAAAATCTCAGATTCTGCATAGTTTTTGAAGGAGAATTTCTATTTTCATTATTCTTACATATATTTTCTAATGTTCTACAATGAACATGTATTATACGTAAAGAATAAAAACGTTCCAATTATCACTTAGATAGGAGATAATGAAGGACAGAGCTACTTAGAAGGTTAAATAATTAACAGAGACCCTCTCATACTTCATGAATGTAACCCAGGTTTTAAATTACCATAGGAGGTTTTATGAAAGATTTTGTTTGGCAAATTGTAAATACTAATTTATTGCTAAAACAGCGCAGTGGAAAAATTTCTAAACTAAAACCAATGGGAAAAAGAATCCCACAGATTAGCAGTGACAGAATAAAATACTTGAAGAATTTTAATTTTTTTAAGAAATTTATTGAAATTTTTGTAAGTAGTATTTTTGATGAACATATAAGTACTAAAATATATAATGAGGCAATGAAAACACTATGTTATTTAAAGTTGTGCTCTATTTAAATGCATTTAAAAATTAAATTTTGGTTCAGGTTATTTTAATTTAGGATCTCATAACAGCAAGTCTGTGCATATTAAACTATAAATAAGTCTCTTTCACATAACAGAAAAATTACATATTCATTTCTAAAAAATTTACAGAAGAGAAAGCAGAAGCTAGAGGTTGGTTTCAAGGCCAATCACTCACTAAGAAAAAACAATGGAGAGTAAGTTTCGTAAATATACAGTTGAATAATGTGGTCATGCCTTCTTTGCTTCTAAACTCCCTTTTAACTTCATTTTGTAAGAAGCAGCAATAACATAGTCTATATGCAGAAAAGCTGGTATGGAAATTATGGTCCTTCCCCTTTTAACAGGCAAATAAGCAGTCAAGTATCTATTTATAACTGAAGCAAACATCAGGCTGCTTGAAAAGTCACAAAAAATGGCAATAAGCACCATGACTATTGCCTCAGAAGAGTTCTGACTCTTACCCAAACAAACATGATTTTGAAAAAAATATTGAATTATTAAACAGAGACTGAGAAGTTAAATAAATCCCTTTAGGTTAGGCTAAAACTAACAAATGAGGAATCTAACAGTTTATATTCCTACTATTCATTTTATTAAAAGTATATTTTATTGATTATGTTGTTACAGTACTCCTAATTTATTTTTCCCCATTTGTTCCCCTCCGTCCAGCACCCTGCTTTCCTCCCGCAATCCCACCTCCCCTTAATTCATGTCCATGGGTCGTGCACATTAAGTTCTTTGGCTTCACCCTTTCCTATATTATTCTTAACTTCCCCCTGTCTGTTTTGTACCAATTATGCATTTTTAAAAATTTATTTGATTTTTTAAATTATTGATTATGCTGTTACAGTTGTCCCAATTTCTTTCCCCTTTGCTCCCCACCTCCCTCCAGTTGTTCCCCCACTTACTCCATGCCAATTGGTTGTGCATATAGTTCTCCTCAACATCTTCCTATCTACTCTGCTCCCTCCTACTATGCTTAATTCCTGCATCATCTCCCTCCCTTTTCCCCCTTCCCCCTCCCCGCTGACCTCCCCCCAATATGTTCCCCATACCTATAATTCTTTTCCCATTCTCGTTGCCTACTTAGTTTGCCTTTGTTTAGATTCCCTAGCTTCTGCTGTTGGTTGTTGTGATACAGTTTTCATTTTAATGTTCATAGTTTTGATCCTCCTTCTTCTAAACCAGTCCCTTTAACATTTCAGATAACAGTGGTTTGGATCTAATGAACTCCTTCAGTTTTACTTTGTCCTGGAAACACTTTCTCTGTCCTTCTATCCTGAATGACAGCTTCGCTGGACAGAGTAATCGTGGTTGTAGGTTTTTTATATTCATTACTTTGAGTATTTCTTGCCAGTCCCTTCTTGCCTGAAGAGTTTCTTCTGAGAAATCCGCTAACAGTCTAATTGGGACCCCTTGGTACATAATTCTTCTCTCTTGCTTCTTTTAAGATTCTCTCTTTATCTTTGATTTTTGACATTTTGATGATAATGTGTCTTGGTGTGGTCCTCCCTGGGTCCAGCCTATCTGGAACTCTCTATGCTTCCTGGACCTGTAAGTTCATTTTCTTCCCCATGTTAGGGAAGTTCTGCTTCATTATTTTTTCACGTATTTTTTTCAATTTCTAGTTCTTCTTCACCCTCTGGCAATCCTATAATTTGAATGTTTGTTCGCTTATAGCTGTCCCAGAGGTTTCTGAGCCTCTCCTCATATTTCTCACTTCTTGTTTCCTCTTTCTGCAATGGTTGACTGTTTGTTCCCTCCCTATGTTCCGACTTGTTGATTTGATCCATGGCGTTCCCTTCCTCATCACTTGTCTTGTATGTATTTTTGTTCATTTCAGCAGGGCTAGCCTTCAATCCTTCCCTGTCTTGATTCAGCCGTGCTGTTAGGTCTGTAAGCTGTCTTATGACTATAGCTCTGAACTGAGCCTCAGAAAGATTCGTTGTTTGTTTATCGGTCAAGACTTTTGTTTTTTCGTTAGCTGTGTGATTGGTGTTTCAATTATTAATTCTGCCATTCTGATCGTTTTGTTTATCTTTCCTTCTTGGGGGGGGGTGCTGTCACACCTCCTACACTATATATTGGGCGGAGCCCCGTGTGCTCATCACAACCTGGTGACCTTTTTCACCACACGGTGGCGCTTTGCGTGGGGGCGGGGGTCCAAGATGGATTCCCGCTGTTACTCTCCGCTGAGAAAAAGGGAGCTGCCTCCCAATGGGGCCTGCCTTCCCTGGCGTTGGAATCGTGAGCCAATGGATCTGGTCTGCAGCCGGGGCCAGCTCTCAGGCACTTCTCTCCTCCCTCCGAATACAGGTGTCTGCTTACAGGGTCCTGCTGTTCGCTGCTGCAGCTGCCGCCTCCAGCACAGTTTGATCTTTCTCAGCCGCGGGTATGCACTTCCTACCCGTCTGGACGAGCACCACTTGTTTATGAGCTTTAATTTCTTGCTCTTCCTCTTCACCTTCTGGCATCCCTATGATTCGGATGTTGGCACATTTAAAGTTGTCCCAGAGGTTCCTAAGCCTCTCCTCATATTTTTCAATTCTTGCTTCCTCATTCTGCACTAGTTGACTGTTTTTTTCTTCCTTATATTCCAAATAATTGATTTGAACCCTGGTTTCCTTTCCTTCATCACTGGTTTTGTGTGGATTTTCCTTCATTTCATTTAGCATAGCCTTCACTTCTTCCCTTATGCGTTTGCCATACTTAAGCATATCTGTCAAGCTTGTGAGCATCTTTATCACCAGTATTTTGAACTCTGCATCTGTTAGGTTGGCTGTCTCCTTGTCACTTAGTTTTCCCACTGGAACCTTGATCTGTTCCCTCTTTTGGGCAATACTTCTCTGTCTCATCTTGACAGGCTCCTGTGTTTGTTTGCCTCTGTGTCTTAGGTAGAGATGTGATACCTGTTATGTTGCAAGGGGCAGAGCCTTAGGTATTTGTCAGTACAAGGCGAGCCATTTCACATTGTGGTGCTGTATGTGGGGGATGGGGTCTGAGAGGGAACAATGTCGCTTGCTCAGCACTCGCCCTTTTTCCAGGCACTTCTCTTGCTTCCTGTATGGGACTGGTGTACCTCTGTAGCTATTGCCCTGGCTGTTGTTCCCAGAGTGGGTTTGTTGAAAGGACCCTGGTAGCCCTTTAAACAAGCAGACTCTGTTGAGAGACTGGCAGTTTCTTCCTCCGACCCAACTAACACTGTCTTTCACAATCAGAAGCAATGAGGCTTTATTTTCCCTGGCACTGGAACTGTGAGCTACGAGGTCTTGTCTGGTGCGGGGAGCGCTCCAGGTGTCCCTTCCTACCTTTAAAACTTGTGACCGTGCTTTCTGCTGTCCTGCTGTTGCCGCGGCCACTGCTCCCACAGCCATACTGCTTCCTCTCCACTCTTCTTACCTGTCTAGATAAGTATTTCTTCTTTATATCTGTTTCTTAGACTTCCATGCAGCTCGATTTTCTGGAACTTCTGGTTATCTCTAGTTTTTAGGTAGTTGTATTCCTTCTTAGTTGTGGAGGGAGATGCACCATGTCTATCTAGGCCTCCATCTTGGCTGGAAGTCCAGAGTTTGTTTCATATTAAAGCTTAGTCAAGTGCAGCACCTAGCTGATTAGCCTGTGCTCCCAACTGCAATCGTTGATGTGCTGAGATATTCAGGCTCCTGCCTGAAGCCTGTATGTGTCTGTGCAACCACTGGCCATGTGGCTGTTAAGGCCATATGGCTATGAAGAGAGAACATGCAAGTGCATGGGGCGAATGTAGGTCATGATTAAGAGAGAGCATTTTGTTTCACCTGGGTTTTAACCAAGAGCTTTTTAAAAATAACCAAACAAGTTTCCACACTTTTGTGGACTTTTGATAAGTCCAGCCCTTTGTTACATTGACAGGTCTCTTGGTCAAGGTTTCCCTTGCATAATCCAACAATCCAGTACCAGAAGGCTGACAGTGTTCCTGCGGAAATTTCCTGTGCTCCGAGGTCGGCAGTGGTCCCTTGGAGTGTGAATGAGTCTATAAATGCTCTAGTTTTTTGGCCAAGCAATCGGGCTTACGGTCCCTAGTTTATTCAACTCAATGTCCAATTCCCTTTGCTCTCTTTATGAATAACTAGTTAACTAGATATGGCAGCAAATACTTTCATTAGTGTTTCTTACAACAGTACATAGATTCTCAAGGCATGGTTCCTGAGACCATTTGAGGTCAGAAACATGCTCACAATAACCCTAAGATGTGATTATCTTTCTCTCCCATTCTTTCAAGAATGTATTTGGGGTTTCTAGAGACTGCACAACAAGTGATATCCAAACATACTAAATACAGAACCAGATGAGAATCTGGCTATCTTCTGTGAAGCCAGATTTAAAAGATTTTTGAAGAACCAATGACACTTTTCTCACTAATATTTTTTGCTTTGGAATACAGGCACATTTATTTTTTAAAAAGATTTTACTTATTTACTTATTTTTAGAGAAAGGGGAAAGAGAGGGAGAGAAACATCGATCGGTTGCCTCTCATATGCGCCCCAAACAGGGAACAAACTCACAACCCAGGCATGTGCCCTGAGCAGGAATCAAACCAGCAACCTATCGCTTTGTGGGACAATGTCCAAACAATTGAACCACACTGGTCAGGGCCAGGCATTCTTCATTTTACTCCACTTTGCAGGTACTGTTTTTTCATCAACCTAGAAACAAGAACCTCTACCAGCAAAAAGATTATGACTCGATGAAGGCTCTGATGATGGTGAGCATTTTTTAGCAATAATGTAGTCTTTAAATAAGGTATGTACATTTTTTTGGATGTAATTCTACTGCACACATAATAGACTACAGCATAATGTAAACATAACTTTTAAGCACATTAAAATACAAAAAAAATTTGAGTGACTTGCTTTATTGTAAAATTTGCTTTACTGCAGTGGTCTGGACTGAGCCCCAAGTAGCTCTGAGGTATGCCTGTTTTAAGAAAAATAGTTGTTTTAAGAAAAATATATTATGTGTGTTGACATGCAATAGTTTTACTATTTTTAAAATCAAGATAAACATTTAAAGTTTTTTTCATAGTTTAAATTTCTGATATTATAAATATCAAGAGATATACCCATACACACAAAAAGATCTTTGGGATCCTCAGTTATGTTGAAGAGGATCAAGGGACCCAGAGAACAAAACATTTCAGACACACTGGTAATCACCTAAGAGTCTTCATATAGTTTAGACCTTGCCCTAATCACTTCTTGTTTTATTTCAAGGGTTACAGGAGAGGCACATGACACAACAGGAACCCATATAAGGTTTGTTTGATAAAATAAATAAGTGAAATCACTCTCCTTAAGATTTGTCACATTAAAATATATTTGGAGAAACTTTTATGGTGAAATGAAGATACTGGCAACTTATCTCCTCAAGAAACAATGATAAATCTGGACAAAATTGTCAAAACAACCATTTCAAGACTCTAGAAATTGAAGAAAAGTAATCAAATTGAGAAGCATTTCAAGAAAAACTACTAAACTATGTATAAGAACAGTGAGTATCTTTGGCATCTGTCTGGAGTGGCTTTTATTCCTTGGCCAAAGCTCAGTTTATATGAAGTGATACCAGGGTGCGTGTGGTGATGAAAACCAGCATCTTCACTGCCAGAGTGCCAACCTGAATTGGTGTAGAAGGCCAAAAAACCTACACCCAACAACATAGTTGATAAAAATAGCAAACACGGTAGGTAGAAAAGAAATGGAAGGAGTAAAAACATAGACTTACTACACTAAGGTTGTGGTTCCATTGCAGGGTAGCAAGCAGCTGGTGGATAAGCCAGAAATTTAATAGGAAGATAGCAGAAATGAGAGATGTACAGGGCGCTAATAATACTGCCACATATGCCTGGCTGACAGGGAAATTATGTAAATAGGCAGAAAAGACTTAAAAAGGGATAAACTTCTATATATCCCTCACTGACTGGAAGACTGCATGCATACACAAGAGCGATCTACACATCTTTGGCTGACAAGGAAGCTATACACAAGCAAAGGTAAGATCTGGGGGTGGGGGGGGTGGGGGCTATATGCAAGCAAAGGCAAGATCTGGGTGACCCCAGAAGAAAGGAAATGCAAGGGCAGATTTGAAAAATGCCTGAACATTGAATGTACTCCCCAATACACATACAAGCCTCTCAACAGAAGGCGAAAGTTGTGTGTTCAAGATAGCATCATAGGTTAATGTACTTGCATCCTCCCACGACCACATCAAAATTAAAACTAAACTTATAGAACCACCACCATTCAGAATTGCCTGAAATCTATCTGAATAAAAGTTCTACAAAGAAGGATATTTTTAAAAAAAGCACATCCAGATTGGTAGGAAGGGCAGAGTCTCTGACATAAAAATCAAAAGGGGTCTCTCAGCTGCAGAGGTACCCCCTGAGGCATGAGGAGTCCCAGACCACACCAGGATGCTTAGCCCAAGAGTTACAGTGCCAGAAAGAGAATAATTTCTGGCTGTAAAAACCAGCAGGGATGTCGTTGAATGAAACAAAAGGCTCCTAGAGTCCCAGGCATTCCTCTTTAAGAGCCCATGCATGGACTTACTTGGACTCACTTCTTCTGAACTCCAGCAATGGAGCAGCAGCTTAAAAGGCACCAGGGACATATGGGGAGAAACTGAATTATCTGGCATTTGGGCAAAAGCTGGCGGGGCAGCTTTCTCAGACAAAAGTGCTGGCAGAGGCCATTCCTTTCCTGAGACTTCTCCCCACTGAGCTGGCAGGCAGGCACCATATCTGAGTTGCCATCAAACTGGCTCACACTGTTCACCACACCACAGTAATTACCTTAAACCCCAATCCACCCAACTTGCAGGCCCACCCAAGCTGTTTCATGTGGCTTTTTCCATATCAATGGCCTGTTTTGGCTCATGCTTCAGACTTCCCTAAAATTTCTCAAACAAGGAACATCTGGCCTTGGGGAGCCCAGTATCTCTTGCTAAGTTACACCAGCCCTGTCACTAGCAGCAGCCAGCCTTGGTTTGTAGCTTGGCCTCTGATGGGCACTTCCAAGCCCAGCACAAGTACCAGCCACCTGCAAATCACTTTGTAGCTCATGTTGAGTAGACATGGTCAAAACACACACAAAGGTGGCGGCTGACCTTGGTCTGAATCTCCAGAAGGCCCCAGAGCCAATGTAGCTGGTGGACGGCTTTAGACCATGTTGAAGCACCACCCAACAACCTCCACAAAGGACACAATCAAGGGGAAAACTGAGGTGGCAACAGAGCCACTGATAAACTAAGTCTTATTCCGTAGGACTGGCCCGTGCACAGCTGAACCTCCTCGGTGGTCGCAGTCAATCCTTGCAGCCAAAAGTACTGGGCATATCACTCCCATTTATGTGCCAATAGCAATAAAGGCTCAACTACAACAGGAGAATGTACACAGCCCACATGGGAGGGGGAACACACATGGAATGTCCAGTTTGGGTTAATGAGAAGGCATTGCCACTGGACCCTATAGGTCAGACATTACATTAAGCCATCCTACCAAACCTGGGAGACATAGCAGCTCTAGCTAATACACAGAAACAAAACTGGGAGACTGCCAAAACGAGGAGACAAAGAAAATGTTCCAGATGAAAAAATAGAACAAACGTCCAAAAAAGGAACTAAATATAATGGAGACAGCACCCTTCTAGATGCAGAGTTCTAACACTAGTTATAAAAATGCTCAATGAACTTAAAGGAAGAGTAGATGAACTTAGTGAGACCTTAAAAAAAAAAAAGAAAAAAAGACATGGAAACCATAAAAAAAACCACTTGTCAGAATGAAGGATACACTAACTGAAATAAAGAATAATTTACAGAGAATCAAAGAGTAGTTGAAACTGAGAGTCAAATCAGTGGTTTTGAATATAAGGAAACAAAGAACACCCAATTGGAACAGAAAAAGAAAAAGAATCACACCGCCCCCCCACCTCCCAAAAAAGGATAGTGCAAGGAGCCTCTGGGACAACTTCATACCAACATTTACACCATGGGTACCAGAAGGAAAAGAAAGAGCACAAGAAATTAAAAATTCATTAAAAAAAAAAAAAAAAAAAAAGACAGAAAACTTCCCTAACCTGGTGAAGAAAGTAAGATGCAAGTCCTGGAAGCGCAGCGTTCCAGACAAGATGAATCCAAAGTGGCCCACACCAAGACACATCATAATCAGAATGCCAAAAGTTAAAGAGAGAATCTTAAAAGCAGCAAGAAAAAAGCAGTTAGTTACCTACAAGAGAACTCCCAGAAGACTGTCAGCTGATTTTTCAACAGAAACTTTGCAGGCCCGTAGGGACTGGCAAGAAATATTCAGTGATGCAAAGCGAAGACCTACAACCAAGATTACTATACGCAACAAAGCTATCATTTAGAATAGAAGGACTTATGTGTAGAAATGGCTGCCCAGACAAAATAAAACCTAAAGGAGTTTATCACCACCAAACCAGTAAAATGTTAAAGGGTTTGCTTTAAGAGAAGAAAGACAAAAAATACGAACAGTAAAATGGCAATAAATAGATATCTATCAACAACTGAAGCTTTTAAAAAAGAAAATACACAAATAACAGAACAGAAACAGACTCAGAACAGAGTACATTTCAACAGTTGCTAGATGGAAGGGGGATTGAGAGTCGGTGAAAAAGATGAAGGATTTAAGAAGTACAAATTCGATGTTATAGAATAGTATGGGAATGTAAAGTACAGACCAGGAAATATATGTAATAATATTCTAATAAGTATATATGGTGTCAGATGGGTATGAGATTTATCAGGATGATCACTAAATAAAGTATATGTCTAATCACAGGGGTGTACACCTTAAACTAATATAATATTGTATATCAACTGTAACTAAAAGCTAAAATATGAATTAAATTAAAAAGGAAGGTGAAAGAAAGTCTTACTAGCTCATGATGTTTAAGCATAACATCTGACTAATCAATGGCTGCTGTCTTACCTATGTGGACACAGGAACAACCCCTTGGAAGGAAGACCAAAAGAGAGAAACATAAAAGTGGGCACCTGGGTCATGACAAATACCACAGGTATGCTCCTGAGATTTTACTAAAAACAAGTCAAACCAAAAACTCTATTCACAATTACAACTTTCAGGTGGAACTAATGAGAATAACACAGCTGCTACAATATATGACCGAAATTGTCCAGTTTTCAGTAAAAATTGAGAGACAAAAAAGCAAGAAATGAGTATTCAACAGAAACTTCTCTGAGTGAGCCCAGATATTAGATTGGGCAAGACTAGAAAGAAAGAAAGAAAATAATTTTTAATGAAAAATATGACAACAATGACATAAAATAGAGAATATCAATTTTAAAAAATTACAAAAAGAGACAAATGGAAATATTGGATTTGGAAATAGCAACTGAAATGTATTAGGTATGTTCTACAACAGATGTGAGATGATGAAAAAAAAACCCAACAATAACAAACAAAAAAACAGAAAAGGTAAACATCCTAAATTACATTTAAAAAAAAATTAAGGGATAAATCCAGGAAGCTCAACAAACTTCACATAAGATAAAGGATCCTAAACACATCATAGCTGAACTGTTTAAAGACAAAAAAGAGAGCAGCAATAAAAATAAAATTTATTAGGACAAGGGCACAATATAATTAGCAGTCAACTTCTCATCAGGAACAGTTAATGCAAAAAAGAAGTGGGATGATATAGTCAATCTAATAAAAGAAAAATGCCAACAAAGAATACTAGTATCTTATAAAACTGTCCTTTGAAAATAAAGGCAAATAGTCACAAAGACTACCTATTGCATAACTTCATTTAAATAAAATATCCAGAATAGACAAGTCTATGTATATATAAAGTAGATTGGTGGCCGCCCAGGGCTATAAAATTTGGGTACAGAATGGGTACACAGTGTTTTTTGGGTGGAAATATTCTAAAATTGATAGTAGTGATGTCTGCACAACTGTAAATAAACTGAATTACTGAATTGTACATTTCGAATGATTGAATTGTATGGTATGTGAATTAGGTTTAATAAAGCTATTTTTTTTTAAATGGCAAAATCAAGATATTCCTAGATTGATGAAATTCAGACTTACAGTAAATACTAAGGAAAATTCTCATGACTATAAGGAAATAACACCAGACAGTAACCTGAGTCCAGAAGAAGAAATTTGGAGTGCCAAAAGTGATATAAGTTTATAGGTAAAAACAAGTAACTTTACAAAAATAAATTTTTCTTTTTTCTTATTTAAAATATAAGATTGTATAAAACAATACTTATAACATTCTGCTGTTGTATTAATGTGGATGTAATCTGTATTACATAGAGGAGAAAATGGAGCTATATTGGAGCAAAGTTGCTATTTTTACTGGAATTATGTCAGTATTAATCCATAGTAATAGGATACACATTATAACCCCTAGATCTACATTTTAAGATTATAAGTCAAGAAATATTCTTTTAAAAAATCACAGAAATTTAAATAGCACACTGAAAAATATTTTTAAAAAGGCTTCATAGTTGAGAAACAAAGACATGAAGCATAAAAACAAAGAGCAAAATAGCAGATATAAATCCAATCTTATGAATAATTGCATTAAATGTGAGTAGACCAAACACTATAAATCAAAAGGCAGATTGCCAGTGCAATAAACAAGAAAAAGAAATAAAAGTATTCGTACTTGAAAAAAAGTTATCTTTATACACAGATGACATCATACCATATATAAAAAATCCTAAGGAATCCACAAAGTTTTAGAACCAATAAATGAATTCAGTAAAGTCACTGGATATAAGATCACTATATAAAAATCAATAGTATCTCTATATACTAGTCATGAAAAATCCAAAATGAAATTATCTACAATAGCATCCAAAAGAATAAAATATGAACAATTTAACAACTGAAGCACAAGATCTAAATAAATGGAGAGAAATTCTGTGGGGATGGACTGGAAGATATATTGTTAAGATATATCTTCCAAGAAGTCAACAAGTCTTTAGTGTAATCAAGTACCTTCCTCCCATATGGTTTTTCTACCATATTGCTGTCACTGTCAGAATTTTCACTCTGAACTGGTTTTGCGAACCCAGATTTGGGCATCTTACAGCTCTTCAGCTAGCTTCTTCTTTTATCAGTCTTCTCATCCTGGATCTGTAAAGAATGGATATTTAAGTGTTACTTGTATACCTCTGCAATAAAACCTACTTAAGGTTTATGCAATTTAGTGCAATTTGCAAGAGTGCAATTTGGTTTCCCTGTCTCCATTAAGATAATTTTCTCATAGGGATTGTCTTAGCCTAAGTTTTCATTGAGGAATTTGAGCCTCCAATTAAAATTTTCTTGTTCAAGTCCACTCAGCTTGTCATTGAAGAGGAAAAAAAAAAAAGAAGAGTGGTTTTATATTTCTTCCCATCTTCTCTAGCCTAATAGTCAATCTCCAGTTTTCTGGATAACCAGAAGTAGCTGAGTGGAAGCAGGGGCAAAAGTTTTGTCATTCTAGCAAGGCTCCAGAGGTAGAAACTCCTAATAGATCTCTGGTAGTTCGGTTTCAGTCTGACAGTTATTTCCAAAGGTCCAACTAAGAACCTGACAGGTCTGATTGGTTAATTTTACAACATCTAATTCTACTTTAAATTAAATTAAACTAAACCCTTCTTACTTAAAATCCCCAGAGTGGTTTATTTTCCTTCATTGAACTCCCAGACATCATCAGACATTTAGTTACTTTATCAACTTACTCACTGATTTAATCTGTATCATCCTGTACTGTACTGTAATTACCTCTTCATGTAGCATTCTTTCCAATTTTTTCAGCCTCTGTCTCCTGCTCTGCAAGCTGACTTAATAGGGCAAGGTTCCTCTCAGAAGCCTTATGTATAAGCTTGAGAGAGCCAGAAAGAATTCCAAGAAGGGGTTTTACATATAAAAGGAAAAGCCATGAGGTTACACCTGTGCTGCTGTATGATGGCCTATTAGCCACAGGTGACTGTTGAAAGTTAAAGGAATTAAAATTAAACTAAGTAGGTACATACAACGGAATGCAGACATACAGTATTTCTATTATCACAGAAAGTTCTATTGCTCACCACTGCATTAGACTGAGGCTGCTGGCCAACGGGACCATGAACTGGGTCACAACAAGCAGATAGGCTATTTTCCATGTTTTTCAAATTCTTCTAATGCAGCTTTAAAATTTGTTCAAATTTTAATAATAAAACCAAATTTTAAATGAACTGAATTTGTAAATTACCTAAACTAGATTAAATTAATCTGGATATAGCCAGATTATATTCCAACACAAAAAACTGCCAGAGTTCAAATACAGTAGTTTCAAATATTACATTTTTATAAAGGAGGAAATAAACTTGAAGAAATGAAATTTTTTTTTTTTTTTTGAAGAAATGAAATTTTTTGACACTACACACAAGAGACAGAATTTTATCTTTGGGTCATTTAACTGTTTGAATTACAGTATTCTCTCAATTATCGAGGGTATTATGTTCCAGACACCCCCCACCCCGGCAAAGTAGGAACCTTATGTTTATTCTACACTCTTAAACCTACGCAACTCTAAAAACATACGTATACAGTAGCGCAAAATCCCGCGATATAGCGAAAAATCTGAGATAAAGTGAGGCCGCGATAAGTGAACCACGATATAGCGAGGGACTACTGTACTACCACAGAAAAAGAATCATTTAAACACTGTCCGCAAAGCTAGTAGCTCTGTGTAAATCTTAGTTACTAATCACATAAACAGAAAAATTATGACTCAAAAGCAAAATTGACCTACGTATCAACAGTCATTAAAACTGACGATAAAGCAATACCTCCTTTGTAAATCAAGGAAAGTTACTGGTGAACAAAGGAGTGACATGAACATTGAGAAAATTATACACGGCAATAATATTATATTTTAGAAGACTGTGTTAGAGAAAAAGCTTATATTTTTTCAATGATTTTAGAAAATTTCAGCACTAACAATAAAAATCAAAGTCTGATTCCAAAAATAATACTTCAACAAATATTAAGCATTTTAATACATAGTTAGGCTCTGTGCCTACATTCGTCGGCAGCCGTCCGTCTCGGGAGACGATGGTGTAGCTTCTTAAGAGTCTATCTGCACCGCCGAGAATGGCTGTGCAGTCCAACTCGGGAGGGACACGGTATCTGTCTCCTCCCGTGTTGAATCGACATCTTGCGATGACGCTGGAGTGTCCTCTCCAGTGAAGCTGAAGCTACAGAGCCTGGGCAGGGTGATATGGAGGGTCTGCTGTTGCCCATGCAGCAGACCCCCCCTCTCTTCGCAGCTGAAGGGTCCAAGGGAAAGACGGAGTCAATACAGCTTGGCTTCAGGTGCGCCGCAGGAGTTGCCGGTGTTGACTACAACGTCGAACCGCCTTAGGGACTCCGGCTCCGGATTTTCTGTCGGGGTTTACTCCCTTAGCCTTTCCCCTGAAGAGGTATGCCGCAAGGCAGCGGAGGTTTTTTGGAGTCAGAGTTTTCCTTCTCTGATGTGCCCTGACTGGAAGATCGAACCAGCGACACTTAGCTCGCAGGCCGACGCTCAATCCACTGAGCCAAACCAGCCTACAACATCTACAGTAATCACTACAGCAATCACTTATACAAACTATACAAAAAGATAATAAAAATCACATCAGGTCAATTGAAATATTTTTAAATATACAAATAGCCCAGTAGGAGACAGGATAAGAAAAACTGAGGAATAAAAAAACAGAAGGAACAAACAACACAGTAAGAGAATAAAAGGCATAATCCAAAAATATCAATAATTACATGATATGCAAATAGTTTAAAGATGCCAATTAAAAGATAAAATATTTTCAGGAGGGAAAATAATGAAGAAACTATATACAACTAACAAGAAGTTCACTTCAAATATAAGAATATAGGTGGTCAAAAGTAAAAGAATAAAAAATTATGCTATAAAGAAACTAATAAGGACTTGCGGCCAAGATAGAGGCGTAGACAGACACGCTGCATCTCCCTCCACAACTAACAAGGAATACGACTACCCCAAAACTAAAAATAACCAGAAGTTCCAGAAAATCAAACTGCATGGAAGTCCAGCAAACAAAGATATAAAGAAGAAACACTCATCCAGACAGGTAGGAGGGTGGAGCCAGGTCGGAGAGGATGCCGTGTGGTGGTGGCAGTGGCAGGCCAGCAGAAAGCGAAGTCAAACGTTTTAAAAAGTCAGGAGGGACACCTGGGGAGCGTTCCCAGCTCCCCACCAGACATTGCAGCTCATAGTCCCAGCACCAGAGAAAATCAAGCCTCATTGCTTCTGGCTGTGCAGACCAGTGGGGGTTCGGGATGATGCAGAAACTGCTGGTCTCTCAGCAGAGTCCGCTTGTTTAAAGGGCCCCCACAGTCCTAGAACGTCCGCAGACCCACACATTCTGGGAACAATGGCCAGGGCAGCAGCTAGAGAGCGCCAGTATGGTGCGGAAGTGGGAGAGGTGCCTGGAAAAGGGGCGAGTGCTGGGCAGGTGGCATTGTTCCCTCTCGGACCCCTCCCCCACATACCGCGCCACAATGTGGTGAAACAAGTCGCCCTGTACTGATGAATCCCTAAGGCTCCGCCTCTTACAATGAACAGGAGCGACAGCTGTACCTGGGACATGGAGGCAAACAAACACAGGAGTCTGTCAGAATGAGGAGACAGAGAAGTATGGCCCAAAAGGGGGAACGGATCAAAGTTCCAGTGGGAGAACTAAGTGACGAGGAGATAGCCAACCTCACAGATGAGGAGATAGACAACCTAACAAAAGCAGAATTCAAAACACTGGTGATAAAGATGCTCACAGGCTTGACAGATACGCTTGAGTACGGCAAATGCATAAGAGAAGAAGTGAAGGCTATGCTAAGTGAAACAAAGGAAAATCCATACAAAACCAATGGTGCAGGGAAGGAAACCGGGGTTCAAATCAATGATTTGGAATATTAAGGAAGAAAAAAACAGTCAACCAGTGCAGAATGAGGAAGCAAGAATTGAAAACAATGAGGAAAACTTCCCAAATTTTGCAAAGAAGATGTACATACAGGTCCGGGAAGTACGGAGGGTCCTGGGCGAGCTGGACCCAGAGGAGACCACACCAGGACGCATCATGACTGAGATGCCAAAGCTGAAAGATAAAAGACAGAGTCCTGGGGGCAGCAAGAGAGAGGCAGAGAGTTGCCTACAGGGGTGTGTCTATAGGACTATCAGCTGATTTCTCAGAGGACGCTTTGCAGGCAGGAAGGGACTGGCAAGCAGTATTCAATGTGATGAAAAGCAACTTACAACCAGGACTAGTCTATCCAGCAAGGCTATCATTTGGAATGGAAGGGCAGATAGGGCTTCCCAGACAAGGTGAAGCTAAAGGAGTTCATCATCACCAAGCCAGTATTATATGAAATATCCAAGGGACTTACTTAAGAAAAAGAAGATAAAAACTATGAACACTGAAATGATAACAAACTCACAACTATCAACAACTGAATCTAAAAAACAAAAAACATAATCCAACTAAGCAAACCAGAATAGAAACAGAATCCTAGGTATGGGGATCATTTGGAGGGTTATCAGCTGGAAGCGGGGAGGAGAGAAATTGGAAATTGGGTGCAGGGACTCAGAAGCATAACTGTTATGAAATAAACAGGGGGATGTTAAGAATTATAGGAAAGGGTGAAGCCAAAGAACTTACATGCACGACCCATGGACGTGAACTAAGGAGGGTGGGATTGATGGAGGGAAGGGGGTTATTGGGCTGAGGGGAGCAAAGGGGAAAAAATTGGAATTACTATAACAATGTAATCAATAAAATGTACTTTTAAAAAGAAATCTGCACCGCAAAGGAAACAACAAAATGAAAAGGCAACCTATGGGAGAAAATATTTGCAAGCCATCATCTGATCACAGGTTAACATCCAAAATATTGGGTTGGCCAGAAAGTCCATTACATTTTTTTCTGTAAAATGGACACATTTTTCATTTTCACCAATAACTTTATTGGTTTGGGTATTTTAAGTATGTCATTGGCTAATTCCCACTATTGGCTCCTAGTGGGTAGAGACCAGGGGTGCTGCTAAACATCTTCCAATGAATAAGACAGCCCCACAGCAAAGGGTGATTTGGCCAAAACGTCAATAGTACCAAGAAACTTTGCAGCCCACTTTCCACACATTCGATCAGTCAGAGCACCTTCTCCATATACTGCAAAAATCTTTTCTTTTTGCATTTCAGTTGCGTTTTTACCTTTTTTGAAATAATAAAGAATAATACACCAAAAATGTTGCATGTGTTCTTCCATCTTCAGTATTAAAATGGCTGCGCAAAAATCGACCAATTTGATAAGTCTTTTTTAATGCATGCTCATACAACAGCTGTCACAATAGAATCTAACAAAATTGTTTTGAATGAAGTTAAAGACAACTAAGTACTACTAGAGCCATTGTGCAAAAAAAAACCCAGAACTCGATTTAAAAAATGGGCAAAGGACCTGAACATTTTCCCAAAGAGGATATACAAATGGCCAAGTATATGAAAGGTGCTCAACATCACTAATCATCAGGGAAATTCAAATCAAAACCACAGTGAAATATCACTTTCTCCAGTTAGTTATGACTATTATCAAAAAGATAAAAGATCGCAAGTGTTGGTGAGGGTGTGGCAAAAAAGATTCAATGCTCACTATTAGTGGAAATTAAACTGGCGCAGTTAATATAAAAAACAGTATGGAGGTTTCTCAAAAAATTAAAACTGCCATCTGATCCTACAATTCCATTTTTAGGTGTCTGTTGGTGGATGAATACAGAAGATGTGACATATATAGGGATATTATTCAGCCAGCCTTAAAAAAGAAAATCCTGCCATTCGTGACAACATGGATGAACCTCAAGGACATTATGCTAAGTGAAGTAAGCCAGACACAGGAAAATAAATACTGTATACCTCATTTATATGTTGAATCTAAAAGCACTGAACTCACAGAAGCAGAGAGTAGAATAGTTTGGGGTTAGGGATATAAGAAATGGGGAGATGTTGGTCCAAAGATACAAACTTGGAGTTATAAGCTGAGTAGGTTTTGGAAATCCTAATGTATTGTATGGTGACTGTAGTTAATAATACTGTGTTGTGTACTTGATGTTTGCTAAGAGAGTAGATCTTATGTATTTTCTCCACACACAGAAATTGCTGTGAGGTGCTGGGTGTGTTAATTAGCTTGGTTGTGGTAATTATTTCACAGTGTAGGTGCATATCAAATCATCATATTGTACACCATAAATACATACAATTTTTTGTTAGTTATACCTCAATAAAGCTGTGGGTAGGAAAGTGATGAGAGCAGACATTCTTGCCTCATTGTTGATCGCAAAAGAAAAAGAAGGTATTCAAGTTCTGTTCTGTTCTTTTACTAGTGTCCTGAGAGGTATTTGTCACTAATGGGTATTAAATTTTATCAAATGCTTTTTCCGTATCTGTTGAGATGATCATTTTTTTGTTGTTGATTTTAGTCTGTTGATACAGTGGATTACTTAGGTTGATTTTCAAACATTAAGATGACCTTGAGTTCCTGGATAGATCCCAGTTGGTCATGATGTACTTTGCTATCCTTTTTATGTATAGTTGAACTTGATTTGGTAATATTTTGTTGAGGAATTTTTTGAGTATGATCATGAGGTATATTATTTTGTAGTTTTCTTATAAAAAACTTATTCTGATTTTGACATCAGAGTATTGGTGGCCTCATAAAATATTTCTGCCTCTTTTCCTATTTCAGGAGAGTTTGTGTAGAATGATCATTATTTCTTCCTTATATGTTCTATGGAATTGACCACTTAAGTCATCTGGGCCTGGAGTTTTTTATTTTTAATATGAAATCGATATCTTTAATAAATAATGAGTTACTGAGATTGTTTTCTTCAGTAAGCTTAGTGTGTACCTTTTAAGGAATTGTAGTTAATTTGTTGAATTTATTTGTATAAACTTATTCATAATATTCTCTTGTTATCCTTTATGTGTTTATAGGATCCTCTTTCATTGTTGATTTTGGTTATGGAGGTCTTCTCTCCTTTATTTCTAATGGGTCTTGCTTGGGATATGTAAATTTAATTGATCTTTTCAAAACCAGTTCTCAGTTTCATTAATTTTTTTCATTATTTTTTAAATTTGGATATACTACACACATTCCTGTTACCTTTCTGTAATTGGTTCTGATTGAACGTTTTATTGTTTGAGAACAAACTTTGTATGAATTTAATTATAATTATTTTAAATTTATTACATTTATTTATGACCCAAAATATGGCCTATATTGTTGTATATTCTGTGTGCTCTTGAAGGAATATTCAGCTGCTGTTGGGCAGAAGTTACTATAAATGTCAAGTAGATCCAGTCACTTTGAGTGGCATTTTTTCAGTTCTTTTATATCCTTGTTGATTTCCTATTTTATTTGAGAAAATAGTTGAAACCTCAAGCTGTGTTTATGAATTTGTCTATTTTTCCTGTCGCTTTTGTCATTTTTTTGCTTCTTGTATTTGGAAGCTCTGTTGCCAGTGCATACACAGTTGATGAACTGACCCTTTCATCAGGATATCATATGTAATGTTCTCTTTGCTCAGAGACCTATTTTGTTTTATATTAATATTGTTATTCCAGCTTCCCTTTATTAGTTTTTTAAGTATATTTTATTATGTTGTTACAGTAGTTCCAATTTTTTTCCCTTTTGCTCCCCTCTGCCCAGTACACCCCTTCCCTCCAACAATCCAACACCCCTTAGTTCACGCCCATGGGTTTTGCATATAAGTTCTTTGGCTTCACCCTTTCCTATAATTCTTAACATCCCCCTGTTTATTTCATAACAGTTATGCTTCTGAGTCCCTGCACCCAATTTCCAATTTCTCTCCTCCCCGCTTCCAGCTGATAACCCTCCAAATGATCCCCATACCTAGGATTCTGTTTCTATTCTGGTTTGCTTAGTTGGATTATGTTTTTTGTTTTTTAGATTCAGTTGTTGATAGTTGTGAGTTTGTTATCATTTCAGTGTTCATAGTTTTTATCTTCTTTTTCTTAAGTAAGTCCCTTGGATATTTCATATAATACTGGCTTGGTGATGATGAACTCCTTTAGCTTCACCTTGTCTGGGAAGCCCTATCTGCCCTTCCATTCCAAATGATAGCCTTGCTGGATAGACTAGTCCTGGTTGTAAGTTGCTTTTCATCACATTGAATACTGCTTGCCAGTCCCTTCCTGCCTGCAAAGCGTCCTCTGAGAAATCAGCTGATAGTCCTATAGACACACCCCTGTAGGCAACTCTCTGCCTCTCTCTTGCTGCCCCCAGGACTCTGTCTTTTATTTTCAGCTTTGGCATCTCAGTCATGATGCGTCCTGGTGTGGTCTCCTCTGGGTCCAGCTCGCCCAGGACCCTCCGTACTTCCCGGACCTGTATGTACATCTTCTTTGCAAAATTTGGGAAGTTTTCCTCATTGTTTTCAATTCTTGCTTCCTCATTCTGCACTGGTTGACTGTTTTTTTCTTCCTTATATTCCAAATCATTGATTTGAACCCCGGTTTCCTTCCCTGCACCATTGGTTTTGTATGGATTTTCCTTTGTTTCACTTAGCATAGCCTTCACTTCTTCTCTTATGCATTTGCCGTACTCAAGCGTATCTGTCAAGCCTGTGAGCATCTTTATCACCAGTGTTTTGAATTCTGCTTTTGTTAGGTTGTCTATCTCCTCATCTGTGAGGTTGGCTATCTCCTCGTCACTTAGTTCTCCCACTGGAACTTTGATCCGTTCCCCCTTTTGGGCCATACTTCTCTGTCTCCTCATTCTGACAGACTCCTGTGTTTGTTTGCCTCCATGTCCCAGGTACAGCTGTCGCTCCTGTTCATTGTAAGAGGCGGAGCCTTAGGGATTCATCAGTACAGGGCGACTTGTTTCACCACATTGTGGCGCGGTATGTGGGGGAGGGGTCCGAGAGGGAACATGCCACCTGCCCAGCACTCGCCCCTTTTCCAGGCACCTTTCCCACTTCCGCACCAGACTGGCACCCCTCTAGCTGCTGCCCTGGTCGTCGTTCCCGGAGTGGTTGGGTCTGCGGACGTTCTAGGGCTTTGGGATCCCTTTAAACAAGCGGACTCTGCTGAGACCGGCAGTTTCTGCCTCCACCTCAACCCCCACTGGTCTGCACAGTCAAAAGCAATGAGGCTTGATTTTCCCCGGAGCTGGGACCGTGAGCTGCGAGGTCCGGTGAGGAGCTGGAAATGTTCCCCAGGTGTCCCCCTCCTGACTTTTTAGAATGTGGGACCGCGCTTTCCGCCGCCCCGCCACTGCTGCCAACACACCAGGTCCTCTCCGCCCCTCCTACCTATGTGGATGAGTATTTCTTCTTTATATCTTTGTTTGCTGGACTTCCATGTAGTTCGATTTTCTAGTTTTGAGGTAAGGGTATTCCTTTCTAGTTGTGGAGGGAGATGCAGCGTGTCTGTCTATGCCTCCATCTTGGCCGGAAGTCGCTGTGCAGATTTTTAATTTTATGTATTCCCACTTATTTTTGCTTTTGTGGACTGTGCTTTTGGTGTCATATCCATGAAATTAACGCCAAGACCAATGTCAAAAAAGCTTTCCCCCTATGTTTTCATTTAAGAATTTTAGGTTTCAGGTTTACATTTAAGGCTTTAATCCATTTTGAGTTAATTTTTGTGTATGGTACAGGGTCTAATTTCATTGTTTTGCATGATTATAAGCAGTGTTCCCAACGCCTTATATTGAAAAGACTATACTCGCTAAACAGTAGTCCCTCTGTATATTGCAGTTCAGTTATCACGGCCTCACTGTATCGCGGGTTTTTAAAAAACATTATATTTAATTATTTATCGTGGATGTTTCGCTATATTGTGGGATTTTGCGGTACTGTATACGTATGTTGTTAAAGTTATGTTAAGTTTAAGAGTGTAGAATAAATGTAAGGTTCCTACTTCGCGGGGGTGGGGGGAGTCTGCAATGTAATAGCCACGATAAGTGAGGGAATACTGTATCTTTTACCCATTTTGTGTTTTTGGAACCCTTGTCAAAGATTAGTTGACCGTAAATGCATGGGTTCATATCTCAGTTCTCTTATATGTTTTTTTTTTTTATTGTTTTTCTATTACAGTTGTCCCATTTTCCCCCTTTGCTCTCCCCTGTTTCTCCCCCCACCTTTTTTTTTTTTTGTCTTATGTCTGTTTTTAAGTCAGTACCATACTGATTATTACCACAGCCTTGTAATATAATTAATCTGGAAGTATGATACATCCAGTTTTGTTCCTTTTTCCTCAAGACTCCTTTTTCTAATTCTGTGAAAACTGCCCTACTCTTGACAGAGACTGCACCAAATCTGTCCATTGCTTTAGGTAGTATGTACATTTTTAATGAACATTTTATTAATTCTTCCCTAGCCAAGAACAAGGATATCTTTCCATTTATTTGTGTTTTCAATTTCTGTCATCAATGTATTATACTTTTCAGTGTAGAGATCTTTCACCTCTTTGGTTAAATTTATTTAAGTATTTGATTCTTTTTGATGCTATTTTAAATGCAGAATTTTTCTTAATTTCTTTTTCAGATATTCATTGTTAGTCTATACAAATACAACTGTTTTTTGTATGTTGTTTTTGTATCTGGGAACTTCACTGAATTCATTTATTAGTTCTAACAGTTTTTGTGTGTGGAGTCTTTAGGATTTTTTTATACATAAGATCATGTAATCTGAAAACGGACTATTTAATTTCTTCCTTTTTGATTTAGTATCTTTCATTTATTTTATAACCTAATTGCAATTTTATCATTGTGTGAAGATCATAGAGTGCACTTACACAAACCTAAATGTTATAGCATACTATATGTACATCTGGGTTGTATGGTATGACAGTTTATTACTCCTAGGCTATGGACCTATACAGCACATTACTGTACTGAATACTGTAAGCAACTGTAACACAGTGGTTTTGTATATTTAAACCTAGAAAAAGTACAGTATAAAAGATAAAAAAATGGTATACACTTATGACTGTAGCCTGCAGGCCTGGAAGTTGATTGGTGAGTGAACGTGAAGATCTAGTACATTACTGCACATTACTGTAGACTTTATAAACACTTTTCCAAAAGCTTTTCCTGCTTCCTTCTGACAAGGTCAGAAACAGAACATCAAAGCTGTCAATGCTACTCCATGAAAAAAAAAAAAAAAAATGCAGGCTGGACCGATTGGAAATTATCAAGAAGAAACTTGCTGGGTATAAAGGAAATATATCAGCATGATAGTGATTTGTCAGAAGGAAGTGAAAGGCAGCCTGAGGGTCAGTAGGAATAAGATCAGGATGGAGAAAATAAAGGAACACAGGGGATTGTCATGGCAACATGGTTTTGGGTACGGTGTGTTGAAACATTGGTCAGATTAAGGAACTTGTGGTGTTTCATTTAGAAAGAGGGTGTATAATATAGAGAGGATGTAGAACTAAGGACTCAATATTTTGATCTCAGAAATTTGTTTTTCTTCCATTGATCCTACCTGGCATTAAACTGATGAAAGCAATAAAACTTACATATCCTTTACATTATTACAACCTGAAAATATTTCCAAAATACAGGAACAGGCTGGTTCCACACTACGACAGAAAGCTTTTACTAAAGAGGCAGTAGCACTTCTTAGTTCCTCAACAAATAATTTTTATCAATGTAATCTTAAAATCTTTTTTCAATTACAGTTTACATTTAATATTATTTTATATTAGTTTCACATGTGCAGCACAGTGGTTATTTTACATGGAACAGTCAGTCAGAGGACCAGGGAAGTCTCTGCCCATTGGCCAAGATCACAGCAGCAGAGTGGTTCTTACAAAAAGTATGCCAAAAGCTAGAAATATGAATGGATAGGGCCTGAGAGTACAAAAGCTAAAAAGATGTATGGATAGGACCTGAGTCCATGAAAGCTAGAAAGATAACTAGATTAGGAAAAATAAACCATCTCCTCCCTATCCCAACATAAGAACTGTGGGCTTGAGCAGGAAGATGAAGTGGTCTTTGAGACAGGAGTCCACCATTCTCCCAGGCTGTACGGCACATGAATAAACCCTTTTCCTTTTGCACCCGCATCTGCCTCACGAGTTTAGCTTTTGTGGTGGCAGGCAGCCAAAAATCCATTTTGTTTATGTTAGTCAGACATATATTTTACAAAGTGATCCCCCAGATATTTCAAGTACCCACCTGGCAGCATACAGTTATTATAATATTGACTATATTCCCTAGGCTGTACTTTACATCCCCATGACTATTTCTGAAGGCCATAAAGCTAGATCTGGGAGGGCAGTAGCACCCCCTGAATTTGTAACACTGGGGACAGGATGTGCTGAAATAGATCAATGGCTGACTAACTGGAATGTAATCTCTGGACACGCAAAACTGAGGTGCTATGAATGAGAGGGAATCTGTTGGTCAAGACCCACAGACACTGCTACGATCATAGAAAAAGAGAGAAAAGGAAAAGAAAAAAAAAAAAAAATCCTCCTAAACCACAGATACTTCCATTTCTTACGGGAAATTCAGCTCCATTATAATCTTAAAGGACCATCATTGTATATGTAGTCCGTCATTAACCAAAGTGTCATTATGCAAATCATGGCTGTACTATGTTAAATAGAAGTGGTTAGAGTGAGCAGCCTTGTCTTGTTCCTCATCTTAGAGGAAAAACTGAAATTTTCACTTGTATATGACGTTACCTGTGGGCTTGCTACATATAGCCTTTATTATGTTAAAATACATTCCTTCTCTACCTAATTTGTTAATAGTCTTTATCATTAAAAGATGTTGAATTTTGTCAAATGCTCTTTCTGCATCTATTAAGATGCTCTCACCACTTTTATTCAGAATTGTACTTACTGGTGGTCCTAACAGGTTTTATAAGGCAAGAAAAAGAAACAAAAGGTATATAGCTTGGAAAGGAAGAGGTAAAACAGTCCTTATTTCCAGGTAACATGATTGTCTGTGCAGGCAAAGACAAGGTATCTGCAAGTAAGCTACTAAGTAAGCATAGGGAGCACAATGGATACACAGTCAATATATGAAAACTAATTTTATTTCTATATTATTAACAAACAAATGAAAATAAAAATAAACTTACAACAGCATCAAAAAGATTAAATTCTTAGGGAATAAACAAAACAAAGGATGTGTAAGACTCGTCGTCGGCAGCCGTCCGTCTCGAGAGACGATGGTGTAGCTTCTTAAGAGTCTATCTGCACCGCCGAGAATGGCTGTGCAGTCCGACTCGGGAGTGACACGGTATCTGTCTCCTCCTGTGTTGAATCGACATCTTGTGATGACGCTGGAGTGTCCTCTCCAGTGAAGCTGAAGCTACAGAGCCTGGGCAGGGTGATATGGAGGGTCTGCTGTTGCCCATGCAGCAGACCCCCCCTCTCTTCGCAGCTGAAGGGTCCAAGGGAAAGACGGAGTCAATACAGCTTGGCTTCAGGTGCGCCGCAGGAGTTGCCGGTGTTGACTACAACGTCGAACCGCCTTAGGGACTCCGGCTCCGGATTTTCTGTCGGGGTTTACTCCCTTAGCCTTTCCCCTGAAGAGGTATGCCGCAAGGCAGCGGAGGTTTTTTGGAGTCAGAGTTTTCCTTCTCTGATGTGTAAGACTATATAGTGACAAATATAAGACACTGCTGAAAACAAAGACCTAAATAAATGGAGAGATATACTACACTTACGGATTATAAGATTCAATATTAAGATGTCAATTTTCCCCAAACTGATTTATAAATTCAATGCAATCTTAGTCCAAATCCCAGGATGCCTTTTTATAGAAAATGACAAACTTGTCCTAGAATATATATATGAAAATGCTAAGGATCTGGGAAAGTCCAAATGATTTTGGGAAAAAAAAAACAAATTCATGGGCTCACATTACCTGACAGAAGGTAAACATTCTAGTTTCTGTTCAGAGAAATTATCACAGCCAAAATGAGTTATTATTATTTTTTAATCCTCACCTGAGGATATGGTTATTGATTTTAGAGGGAGAGGAAGGGGGAGAAAAGAGAGAGAGAAACATCTATGTGAGTGAGAAACACCAATCAGTTGCTTCCCATATACCCCTTGACCGGGGATCAAACCTGTAACCTACATATGTGCCCTAATCAAGGATTGAACCCACAACCTTTTGGTGTACAGGACAACGCTCCAACTTTACTGAGCCATCTGGCCAGACCACAGCCAACAGGAGTTTAAGGAGATATGATGACTAAAAGTTATGTGGCATCCTAGACAGGATCCTAGAAAGGATCCTAAAACAGAAAAATGACATTAGGTAAAAATTTAAATTCTGAATAAAGTATGGACTTTATAACTAGTAAGATATTAACAATGATGTATCAATTATGACAAATGTACCATGCTAATGCAAACATTGACAATAGAGAAAACTGTGTAGCTATATGGAAACTCTCTGTACTACCCTTTTAATTCTACTGTATATAAAAAACTATTGTAAAGTAAAACATTATTTAGAAAAGTTCCCCAACTAACTTAAATGCTTTGAAAACCAGTAAGCAACATTTTCCTCTACCCTCTTCACAGAATGCACCTAAATACGTCCTCCCAGTCACTTTATTTCATGTTCATTTTTTGTCACCTACAGCCTCTATCTCTAACTCCAATCATGCCCCCATCATGGTTTTCTTCAAAGTTCATGTCTACAGCTCATCTCACAGTCTGATCCCTTAGGTTTTTCCTTCTCACTATCAAAAACTTTGTCACACCACTTTGGCCACTTACTTTCCATTTTTCCTTCTCAGATTTTTGTTAGTATCCCTTGACATTTTTCTACTGTGGTCATTCTCATTTTCCAACTGATTTGTAAAAGAAAAATAAACTATGATTCACTTTTGTTGCATGTATATCTCCATATGTATTTAAATAGTGGTTAAGGAACTTTCAGTCAAGATGGTGGCATAAGCAGACATAGCTCTCCTGTTTGCACAACCACATCAAAATTAAAACTAAAATATAGAACAATGATCAGCCAGAACCATCAGAAATCAAGCTGAAATGAAGTTTGACAACTACAGAATTCAAGAAACCACAACCATCTAGACTGGCAGGAGGGGTGTAGGCGTGGAACAGGCCGATCCCTCACCCATGTGTGTGGATAAAAATTCAGGAGGGATATCTTGTGAGTGAAGAGTCCCAGCCCCATACAAGGCTCCCTAGCCCAGGTTTCCAATGCCAGGAAGATAAGTCCCTACAACTTCTGGCTGTAAAAAACTAGCGGGATTTGAGTCTGTGGAAGAACTGCTGAAGTACCGAGCAATTCCTCTTAAAAGAACCCACACACAGACTCACCTACTCAGACTCACTCCCTCTGAGCTCCAGCACTGGTGTAGCAGCTTGAAAGACACCAGTGGCATACAGGGAGAAACTGAAGCATCTGGTATCAAGGTGAGCAGAGGCCATTGTCCCTTTTCTAAGCCCTCCTCCCACAGAGCTGGCAAGCTGGTGCCATATCTGAGACTCCATCAACCTAGCTAACACTGTTTGACTGGCCTTCGAGATCCTCAGAGACTCTGCCCCACCCAACTTACTGGCCCACCCAAGCTGCATTTCCACATGAATGGCTGGCCCTGGCTCATGTTTCACAACTTCCTAAATCCTATCTAACAAGTAACAGCTGGCCTCAGTGAGCCCCAGGCCTGGCACTAGCAGCAGCCAGCCTAGTTTCACAGTTTGGCTTCACCTGGGAATCTCTAAGCTGAGCAAAAGTAGCAGCCATCTCAGATTGCTTTATAGCTCAGGAAGGGAAGCCCAGGCAAAACACAGGTGGGGGCTGACCTTGGCCTGCACCACCTGGGAAACGGGAGGGCCAGCGCACCCAGTAGACAGCTGCAGACTATGATGGAGCACCATCACCCTGCCCCTGCATAGCTTAGGTCGGTGAAAGTGGTCAAAGCCAGTCCCTGCAGCTGACTGGCCTGGGTAAATTCCTCCCATTGATCTGCCAACAGCAACCAATGCTCAACTACAAGACAAGGGTATACTCGGCCCACATGAAGGATGTACCTTGAGTACCCTACTTGGGTGACAGGGTAGGCTGTGCCACTGGACCCTACAGGAACACCTATTACCTTAGGCCACACTACCAAGATATGGAGTCAAATTAGCTCTATCTAATAGACAGAAAAAACACAAGGAGGCTGCCAAAACGAGGAAACGAAGAAACATGGCCCAAATGAAAGAACAGATCAAAACTCCAGAGAAAGAGCTAAATGAAATGGAGATCAGCAATCTATCAGATGTAGAATTCAAAACACTGGTCATAAGGATGCTCAAGAAACTTAGTGATGACCTCAGCAGCATAAAAAAACATCTAGTCAGAAATGAAGGATACACTAATGAAAATAAAGAACAATTTACCGGGAAACAACAGTAGAGTGGATGAAGCCAAGAATCAAATCAATGATTTGGAACATAAGGAAGCAAAAACCAACCAGAACAAGAAGAAAAAAGAATTTAAAAAAAATGAGGATAATATAAGCAGCCTCTGGGACAACTTCAAGAGGTCCAACACTCACATCATAGGGGTGTCAGAAGGAAAAGAGAAAGAGCAAGAAATTGGAAATCTATTTGAAGAAAATAATGGAAAAAAAAAAAACCAACAACAAAACTTCCCTAATTTGGTGAAGGAAGGAGACATGCAAATCCAGGAAGTACAGAGTCCTAAACAAGATGGATGAAAGAGGCCCACTTCCAGACACATCATAATTCAAACGTCAAAGGTTAAAGATAAAGGGAGAATCTTAAAAGCAGCAGAAGAGCAGCTAGTTGTCTACAGAGGAGTTCCCATAACACTGTCAGCTAATTTCTCAAAAGAAACTTTGCAGGCTAGAAGGGATTGGCAAAAATATTCAGTCACTGAAAAGCGGGGAACTACAGCTGAGATTGCTCTATTCATCAAAGCTATCATTTAGAATCGAAGGGCAGATAAAAGAGCTTCCCAGACAAAGTAAAACAAGCTAAAAAAGTTCATCATCATCAAAACATTATTATATGCTACTGTACTTTCCAAACCACTGATTTGATCTTATGCCTCATCTAATCTACTGTTCATTCCCTATAATTTATTTTTCATTTCAGTTAGTGTCTATGTCTCACTGGTTTTTATTTTTTTATGGTTTTTATATCCTTTTTTATTCTGTTGATGTTCTCACTAATTGCTTGAGCACTCTTATAACCATTGTTTTGAACTCTATCTGCAAGATGGCTTGCCTCCATTTCATTTAGCTCTTTTTCTGGAGATTTATCCTGTTCTTTCATTTGAGACATGTTTCTTTGTCTCCTCTTTTTCGCTGTTTCCCTGTATTTGTTTCTATGTATTAGGTAGAGCTGTTACATCTTCCAGTCTTGGCAGAGTGGCTTTATGTAGTAGGTGTCCTGTGGAGCCCAGTGGTGCAATCTCCCTGGAAATCTGAGCCGGGTACTTTAGGTGTGTCCCTTGTGTGGATTGTATGTGCCCTCATATTGTACCTGAGCCTTGACAGCTGTTTGGAAAGATTGACCCCCATCCCCAGGCCCATTAGTTCAAGGACTATCTGTGACTACAGCGCAGGAGCTATTTGGGAGCTAACCCTATATAGCACAATTGGCTTTAGCAGGGAGCTCCTGTGCCTGCTGAGTCTGCCTTTTGAGTGTGCTGTTTGTGGAACTGGTTGGATGGTGCTCTTGTGTGGTCTGAAACTAGCCACCAGGTGTGTGTTCTGGGTTCTCCTGGGAGGCCAAGGTCAGCTGCTGCCTGTGACTTGTCCAGACTCACCTGGTATAAGGTACAAAGTATCTACAGACAGCTGCCACTTCTAATGGGTTTGGAGGTGCCTGGGAGAGGCTAAGCTGTGAACTGGGGCCTGCTGCTGCTAGTGCTGAAGTTGGGGCTGCTTAGCAAGAGGTACGGGACATGCCTAGACCAAATGCTGCTTGTTTGGGGTTTGTGATCCTTTGGGAAAGTTTAGGAAAGTCTGCAACATGAGCCTAGATGGGACATTTGTATGAAAAATGCATTAAAAGCAGCTCGAGTAGGCCAGCATGGTGCGTGGGGCGGCATCTCAGGCAATCATCAGGACAGGGCAAAAGTGTTAGACAGGCTGAAGGAAACTCAGATATGGTGTCAACCAGCTCCTGCAGATGACAGCTCAGTTAAGGAACAATGGCTTCTGCCAGCACTTCTGTCTGGCAGAAAGTTGCCCCTCGAACCCATGTCCTGGAGCCAGACAATTCAGTTTCTTCTTGTATGTCCCTGGCACTTTTAAAACTGCTGCCGTAGTGCAAGATCTCAACGCAAGTAAGGCCATGTGGGCCCTTTAAAAGGAATGCTTTGGATTCAAGCAACCCTCCATTTCAGTCAGCCACAATCCTCAATAATTTTTGCAGCCAAAATTTATAGATGCTTCTCTTCCCAGTACTAGAACCCTGGTCTGGGACCCTTGCTTCTTAAGGGGACATCTGCAGCCAAAATATCCCTTTAACCACAACCACCACACTTGTTTGGGACCTGCCTGTTCCATGTCTCTGTTCCTCCTAGCACTCTCAACGGGGCGATTCTTCTGTATATCCCTAGTTATAGCACTCTGTTCAGCTGGACTTCAGGTGGTTCTGAATGATGGTTGTCCTGTAGGTTAGTTATAATTTTGAAGTGGTCTTGGAAGGAGGCTCATGTAACCACACAAAAACACCATTACTTTAACATGACCCTTTGTTTTTGTCTACTGCCTTGCTTAATTTAAGCCCTGAGGACATCAGATTCTGGTCAGCATCAAACTATCTTAAGAACAAAACCTCAGGTCTGTTGATTGCAAAACAGTTTTGGTCAAGTGAAAGATAACATCTTGATTTCAGTTGTGTAACCAGACAAAACAACGCCATGACTGACTTTAGAACCTGATATAATGATAAACTATTTCCTACTCTAGCCCCAACGAATCAGGGGAGCCCGCAACTTCAGTACCATTAGCTACCATGATTAATGATTTCCCCCTATATCACCCATGCCCTGGCAAGCCATGAGGAGGCCAGGTCTTTGAGCATGAGCTTACCTGTGTGTCCTGGCTTGGCACCATTTCCTCAACTAATAAACCCTTACTTTCTCAGTTGCAAACTCCTGTTCACATCTGATTGGGCTTCCATGTACACAGGCATTGAGTAACACAAGTAGCACATTTACTTCCTCCGCCATGTTGACCTGAACCCTTATTTCTAAGATTTGATTTTTTATAGCTGAATAATATTCCATTGTATATGTATACCACAATTTCTTTGTCATTCATTCGTCAATGGATAATTAGGATATTTCCATATTTTGACTACCATAAATAATGCTGCAATGGACATGGGGGTGCACATAATTTTTGTAAGTTAGTACTTCTAGTTCCTTCAGATAAATATCCAGAAGTGGAACTGCTAGATCATATGGGAGTTACTTATTAATTTTTTGAGGGCCCGCCACACTGTTATCCATAGTGGCTGCACCAACAGTATACAAGGGGTCCCCTTTCTCCATATCCTTTCCTATCTATCTGTAATGCCAGTTTTATAACAATCTCATTTATTTATATACCCAAATCTGTTTCTGCCTTTTCAGTTTATTCCATTACTGTCTTTCCATTTTTGCACCAACACTGTACTTATTTTTATGGTATTTTTGCATTTGAATATTTTTTCATACTTTTTGTACAGCTCTATAATAAACTTTAGTGCCTCATCATTATTCTTTTTCAAAATTAACTTGCCAATTTTCACTAAATAAATTTTAGAATAATTTTGACAAGTTAAAAACATGGACATCTGGGCCTAAGAAATAAACATTGAAGTACTAGGAAAAAATCTTTGAGGTAGGGTGTCTTTCTAAGACATAGTGTTAAAGCTGAAAGTCTTTTTTTAAGTTCTAAGTAAAATTTATAAGTAGAAATACAAATAAGATAAACAGAAATCAGAGGACAAGTGGAAACATTTGCAACACACATAAAAGAGAACTAATAATCAAAGTTATAACAAATCAATAAAAAATAGACAACTTACTACACAAAAGTATTATATGACATGAAGAAGCAGTTCAAAGAATGAGTAATACAAATGTCGAGTAAACCTATAAAGGTATTCAAATTCAGTCCTGTTTTTAAAACTATAAAATAATGGGATGACTTTTCACTTAAATGACTGACAAAAATTAAGGCTGTGTTGGTAAAACTAGAGTACTCATACACTGCTGATGGCAATAATATTGGGATAACCTCTTTGGAAAGAAATTTAGCAAAGCCATTAAAATAAAAGTGAAAAGCCCTGGCAGGTACCTCAGTTGATTTGAGCACTGTCCGGATGCACTAAAGGTAGTGGGTTTGAACCCCAGTCAGGCCATACATAAAAATCAACAAATAAGACTTCCGGCCAAGACGGAGGCCTAGACAGACATGCTGTGTCTCCCTCCACACTAAGAAGGAATACGACTACCTCAAAAACAGAGAAAACCAGAAGTTATAGAAATTCAAGCTACATGGAAGTCCAACAAACAAAGATATAAAGAAGAAATACTCATCCAGACAGGTAGGAAGAGTGGAGCAGGGGAGAGAGGATGAGGTGTGGTAGCAGCAGCATCAGTGGCAGCAGGCCAGTGGAAAGCACAGTCACATGTTTTAAAAAGTCAGGAGAGACACCTGGGGAGCACTCCTGGCAAGAGACCAGACTGCGCAGCTTACGGTTCCAGCGCCAGGGAAAATAAAGCCACTGCAAACCAGAGAGGGTTGGGATGGAGGAAGAAACTGCCAGTCTCTCAGCAGAGTCCACTTGCTTAAAGGGTCCCCCCAGTCCTAGAATGTCCGCAGCCCAACCCACTCTGGGACAGCGGCAAAGACAACAGCTAGAGGGGTGCCAGTCCCATACGGGAGCAGGAGACGTGCCTGGAAAAGGGGCGAGTGCTGAGCAAGCAGCCTTGTGGCCTCTCAGACCCCTCCTCCACATACAGGTCCACAACGTGGTGAAATGGGTCACCCTGTACTGATGAATACCTAAGGCTCTGCACCTTACAACGTAACAGGTGGGACAGCTCTGCGTTAAGACACAAAGGCAAACAAACACAGAAGCTTGTTGAGTTGAGGAGACAGAGAAATATGGCCCAAAAGAGGGAACAGATCAAGGTTCCAGTAAAAGAACTAAGCGACGAGGATATCGCCAACCTAACAGACACAGAGTTCAAAACACTGGTGATAAAGATGCTCACAGACTTGACAGATATGTTTAAGTATGGCAAACGCATAAGGGAAGAAGTGAAGGCTATGCTAAATGAAATGAAGAAAAATCCACACAAAACCAATAAGGAAGGGAAGGAAACCGGGGTTCAAAACAATGACTTAGAACATAAGGAAGAAAAAAAAACAGCCAGTACAGAATGAGGAAACGAATTGAAAAAATGAGGAGAGGCTTAGGAACCTTTGGGACAACTTTAAACATGCCAACATCTGAATCATAGGGGTGCCAGAAAGAGAAGAGGAAGAGCAAGAAATCGAAAGCTTATGTGAAGAAATAATGAAGGAAAGGTTCCCAAATTTGGTGAAGGAAATAGGCATACAAATCCAGGAAGCACAGAGAGTCCCAAAGAAGCTAGAGCTAAAGAGGCCCACAGCAAGACACTTCATAATTAAAATGTCAAAGGTTCAAGATAGAGAGAATCTTAAAAGCAAGAGAAAAGCAGAGAGTTACCTACAAAGGGGTGCCTATAAGACTATCAGCTGCTTTCTCAAAAGAAACTTTGCAGGCAAGAAGGGACTGGCAAGCAGTATTCAATGTGATGAAAAGCAAAGACCTAGAACCAAAAATCCTCTATCGTGCAAAGCTATCATTTAGAATGGAAGGTGAGATAAAGTGCTTCCCAGACAAGGTAAAACTAAAGGAGTTCATCATCACTAAGTCATTATTATATGAAATGTTAAAGGGAGTTATTTAAGAAAAAGATTATCAAAACTATGAACATTAAAATTACAACAAACTCACAACTATCAACAACTGAATCTAGAAAATAAAAACAAGATCCAACTAAGCAAACCAGAATAAGAACAGAATCATAGGTACAGGGATCATCTGGACAGTTATCAGCTGGGAGGGGGAAGGGGAAGAAATGGGGAAATGGTGCAGGGATTAAGAAGCATAATTGGTTGGTACAAAATAGACAGGGGCAAGTTAAGAATAATATAGGAAAGGGTGAAGCCAAAGAACTTAAATGCACGACCCATGGACATGAACTAAGGGGGGTGGGACTGCTGGAGTCAAGGGGGGTACTGGGCGGAGGGGAGCAAAGGGAAAAGAAAGGGGGATTACTGTAACAACATAATCAATAAAATATACTTTAAAAAAAAGAATCAACCAATGACTGCATCAGTAAGTGGAACAACAAATCCACGTTTCTCTTTCTCCCTAAAATAAAAAAATAAATAAATAAGATATTACACCAATACATCCACAAAAATGTTACTTGTCTGCCCAAAACACTGGGGGAAAAAACCTATATCTCTAATCCTTAACCTAAAACACTGTTATTTGTTTATCCACTTGCTTATCTGACATCGTCACAGGAATGTCTAATAGGCATATAAACCAAAATAAGACCGAAGAGAATTCTTGATTTTTCCTTTCAAACCTTCTTCTCCACACCCATCCATTGATCTTCTCCATTTCAATAAATTTCACCATTATCCACCCTCACTTAAGCCAAAAATTCAGAAATGTTGACTCCATCTCTGAAACATATCCCAAATTAAATTCATGTCTTTCCACTTGAATTGCAACCCATCTCAAACCACCGTATCACTTGAACAGTCTGCTACTACTACTACTACTATTACTACACACACACACACACACACACACACACACACAAACACACACACAATCTTCCTGCTACTATTCTTATCCAACTCCTGCCTTCCTCCTACTCTCGTATACCCTTCCTCTTACATACCTTCTACTAAAGAGAACAGTCAAAATGATCTCTTAAAAATCAGTCAAGGTCAGGTGACTCAGCTGACTGGAGCATCGTTCTATGCACCAAAAGGTTGTGGGTTCAATTCCCAGTCAGGGCACGTACCTAGGCTGCATATTTGATCCCTGGTGGTGTGTATGGGAAGTAACCTATCAATGTTTCTCTCTCACATTGATGTCTGTCTCTCTCTGTCTCTCAATCTTCCATCAATAAACATATCCTCTGGTGAGGATTAAAAAAAGAACTAAAAATCAGATGATACCCCCCCCACACACAAAAATTAAATAAAACAATGGTATTGCTGTCTTGCTTAATTTTTTATTGGTTTCTCAATGAACTCAAATAAAGTCTAAACTCAAACTAAACCATCTGTATTATATGAAGCAGAATTAATGGAACATACATATGAAGAGTTTCTTAGAGCATTTAAAATCCTCAAAGATTGATAATATGCAGTAGGAGTAAACAAAACCAAGGAAAAATAAGAGTATGAAAGCATAATGATTGAAATAAAGAACTCTTCAAATTAGATAAATAATGGAACGGAAAAGCCAAAGAACAACTTAGTGACCTAGAAAATCAGGTAGAGGATAGTTGCAGAAGACATGATACAGATACAAAAAGGAAAATATCAAAGTTAAGAGATAAGGAGAAGTAGTTAAGAGACAGAATCCATATAACAGAATCCCAAGGGAAAAACAAAAACAAAAATCAAAAAATGAAGAAAACAAAATATATGAAAAAATAACCAATAATTTTCCAGAACTGGAAAAAGATAAAAGATATCAAAGTGTCTCGAATAAATCTTGGCAAACCACAGACTTTCAATAAATATTTGTTGAAGGAATAAATATGATTCCAAGTACCTAATGTGACAAAAAGGGAACAATACCCAGACACATTATAAACTGTAAAAGGCAAAGAAAAAAATTCAAAATCTTCTAGAGGAACTGTAGGTCACACACAGAGGAAAAAAAAAAATCAAACTGACACCAGAACTTCCAAAAGGCAACATGAGAGACAAGAAAACAATGTAGTATATCTTCAAAATGTTTAAGAATTTCAAACCAAAGATCTTTAATAAAAATAAGCTATCATTTAAAAGTGAGGGTTAACTAAAGATACTTTCAGGCAAAAGAAAGGCTTTAAAATGTTTACATATTAACACCGTTTGAAAATTGCTTTTAAATAGGTACTTAAGAATTGAAATAGTTTTGGTCAAGATGATGACATACCATATTTTTCACTCCATAAGATGCACTTCTTTTTCCCTCAGAAGTGGGGGGAAAATGTCTGTGTGTCTTATGGAGCAAATTTTGTGTCACAGACCATGATGTGTATTACCTGACCTGTCAGCAGTGGCAACAGCTGTTAGAAGAGGAAGCGGTGGGCTCACGCAAAACCCCTGGGGACACTCAAATGTCCCACTTTACTGCTGAATCTCAGAGTGTCTGGTCAGTATGAAGACAGTGAAGAAAGTGATATCAGTGATTGTGACCAACTGAGCTTCATAAATTCTGACACTAGCGATGATGAGTTCTTGGGGTTCCCAGAAAACTGACAGTGATGATGGTTCTTAATACCGCTGTTGACTGCTGTTCACATTACATGGTTGAAATATTATTGTTATATTTTATTAAACATTTTAGTACACCATTCGGTTCAGAGTATCTTTTTTCTTGTTTTCCTCCTCTAAACCTAGATGCGTCTTATGGTCAGGTGCATCATATAATACAAAAAATACTGTAAGTAAACACAGTACTTGAAGCCTCCCACAACCACATCAAAATTACAACTAAATTACAAAAGAGCCATCATTCAGAATGCCTAAAATCTAGCTGAACAGAAGTTCTAAAACTAAGGATATAAAGAAACCGCCATGTCAAGACTGGTAGGAGGAGCAGAGATGCAGAACAGGCTGGTCCCATACCTGGGCTGCAGAGGTCCCCCTAAGGAGCAAGGCGTCCCAACCTCACATCAGAACCCTCAGCCCAGGGTTCCAGTCCCGGGAAAAGAAGTTCCCATAACTTCTGGGTGTAAAAACCAGCAGAGGCTGTGGCTGAATGGGACAAACTGATCCTAGACACCTAGGCATTCCTCTTAAGGGGCCAGAGCACTAAGTTACTCAGACTCACTTGCTCCGAGCTTCAGTGCTGGGTATGTGGCTCGAAAAGCACGATGTAGGGAGAGGAATTGAATTGTATGACTGTAGGATGAGGTCTCGAGGGGCAGCTTTCTCTGAAACAAGTGCTGGCAGAGGCCACTGATCCTTTGTTGAGCCTGAAGGCAAGTGCCATGTCTGAGTCTCCATCAATCTGGCTAACACTATTCACTGCACCCTGGTGATTCCCTGAGACCTTGCTGGCCCAAATATAAGTCCACCCAAGCTGCTTCCAGTAGCTTTTCCATAAAAGACCTGTCCTGGCTCAAGCTGCAGACTAAAATCACTCAAACAAGCAGTATCTGAACTCTGGATACCCCATGCCTCCTGCTAAGTGGCCACTGGCCTAGCACTTGTAGCAGTCAGCCTCAGTTTGCAGCTTGGCATCTCCGGGGCACCTTCAAAACCAGCAAGAATAGCAGCCATCTGCAGATCACTCTGTAGCTTATTTCAAATAGCCCTGGGGCAGGGCACATGTGGTGGTTAACCTTGCATCTCCCAGAGGGCCACAGAGCCAGTGCACCAGGTGGACAGCTTCAGACCTTGCTGGATTATAACCCAATCACCTTTATGAGCAACACACTAAAGGGGCAGACTTGGCGCATATCACAGAACAACTGAAGTGCGTCCTGCTCCATGAGGTCAGCACCTGCACAGCAGCTCCTCTGCTGTAATCGCAGCCTACCTGTCTGGGATCAGTCCCTCCCAGTGACGTGCCAACAGCAATAAAGGCACAACTACAAAAGGACAGTGCACAGAGCCCACACAGGGGTGCACCTGTAACCCCCTGGTCAATGACCAGGGAGGCTGTGTCACTGGGCCCCTACAAGACACCTACTACATAAGGCCACTCTACCAAGTCCAGGAGATGTAGTAGCTGTACCTAATACACAGAAGAAACACAAGAGAAGCAGCCAAAATGAGGAGACTAAGAAACATGTTCCAAATGAAAGAACAAAATAAAACTCCAGGAAAAGAACTAAATGGAATGAATGCAAGCAATCTACTAGATAAGAGTTCAAAACAATGGTGTAAGAATGCTCAAGAAATTTAGTGAGAACTTCAATAGCTTAAAAAAAGACGTAGAAAACATTAAAAAAGAGCAAGAGAGACATGAAGAATACACTAAATGAAGAATAAACTACAGGGAATAGATGAAGCAGAGAATCAAATCAGCAATCTGGAATATAAGAAAGCAGAAAACATACAATCACCAAGAATTTGAAAACATAATGACAGAAAACTTTTCTAACTTTGTGACGGAAATAGGACATACAAGTTCAGGAAGCTCAGACAGTCCCCAACAAGGTGAATCCAAAGAGGCCCTCATCAAGACACTTCATAATTAAAATGCCAAGATTCAAGACCAAGAGACAATCTTAAAAGCGGCAAGAGAAAAGCAGTTAGTTACCTAAAAGAGCTCCCAAAAGATTTTTAGCTGATTTCCCAACAGAAACTTTGCAGGCCAGAAGAGACTGGCAAGAAATATTCAAAGTGATGAAAAGCAAGGACCTTCACAACCAAGATTATTCTAGCCAGGAAAGCTATCATTTAGAATTGAAGGACTGATAAACGAGTTCCCCAAGCAAGAAAAAACTGAAGGAGTTCATCAACACCAAACAAGTATTACAAAAAATGTTAAAGTGACTTCAAAAAGATTAAAAATATGAATAAAATGGTAATAACTGCATATCTATCATCAGTTACTTTTAAGTTTTATTTATTTTTAGAGAGAGAAAGGGGGAATGAGAGAGGGAGAGGACAGAGGGAAGGAGCCAGGAGAGGGAGAGAGAGGAGGCAGAGAGAGGGAGAGAGGGAGGGAGAAGAGAGGGAGAGAGAAAGGGAGGGAGAGACAAGGGGAGAGGGAGGAAGAGAGAGGGATTTGTTGTTCCACTTACCAATGCATTCACTGATTGATTCTTGTATGTGTCCTGACTGGGTATCAAACTTGCACCCTTGGCACATGGGGATAATGCTTAAACCAATGGAGCTACCTGGCCAGGAACAACAATTACTTTAAATATAGATGGATTAAATGCTCCAGTCAAAAAACATAGAGTGACTGAATGGATAACAAAACAAGACTGTTACATATGATGTCTACTAGAGACTTCAGATGAAAAGACACACAGACTGAAAGTAAAAGCATGGAAAAAAGATTTCATGAAAATGGAAAGAAAACGAAACAAAAGCTGGGGTAACAATATTTAAATCAAACAAAACACTTAAAAAAAAAAGAGGCTATAATAAGAGACAAAGGACTTATCAATTCAACTTCTGGGTATACATCCAAAGAAACCCAAAACACTAAATTGAAAAACCATATATATCCATGTTTATTGTGGCATTACTTACAATAGCACCCTGGCTGGTTTGGCTCAGTGGATTGAGCGTCGGCCTGCGAGCTAAGTGTCGCTGGTTCGATCTTCCAGTCAGGGCACATCAGAGAAGGAAAACTCTGACTCCAAAAAACCTCCGCTGCCTTGCGGCATACCTCTTCAGGGGAAAGGCTAAGGGAGTAAACCCCGACAGAAAATCCGGAGCCGGAGCCCCTAAGGCGGTTCGACGTTGTAGTCAACACCGGCAACTCCTGCGGCGCACCTGAAGCCAAGCTGTATTGACTCCGTCTTTCCCTTGGACCCTTCAGCTGCGAAGAGAGGGGGGGTCTGCTGCATGGGCAACAGCAGACCCTCCATATCACCCTGCCCAGGCTCTGTAGCTTCAGCTTCACTGGAGAGGACACTCCAGCGTCATCGCAAGATGTCGATTCAACACGGGAGGAGACAGATACCGTGTCACTCCCGAGTCGGACTGCACAGCCATTCTCGGCGGTGCAGATAGACTCTTAAGAAGCTACACCATCGTCTCTCGAGACGGACGGCTGCCGACGACGACGACTTACAATAGCAAAGATGTGGAAGCAACCTAAGTGTCTATCAACAGATGAGTGGGTAAATAAGAAGCAATGGATATGTACAATGGAATATGACTCAGACATAAAAAAAAAAAGAAATCTTGCCATGTGCAACAAAATGGATGGACCTACATGGTATTGTGCTGAATGAAATAAGTCCGAGAAAAACAAAGGCCAGATGATTTCATTTATATGTAGAATCTAATAAATAAATAAGCAGAACAGGAACAGATTCATAGATACAGAGAACATCTTGACTTGCCATATGGGAGAGAATTTAGGGGTTCGATGAAAAGGTGAAGGGGTTTAGAAGTACAAATTGAGAGTCACAGAATAGTCATGAGAATGTACAGCACAGTCGATAATACTGTAATAACTATATATGGTGTCAGATGGGTTCTAAGTTTGTTGTGGTGATAACTTCATAAGTTAATATAATATTTTACGTCAACTGCAATTTAAAAGTAAAAAGAGAAAAAAGAAATCTGTGAGGACAACATGTAATATATGGGAGTAAGGGTGAATGATTAACCTAATAAAAAATATATAATACTAAAATAAAAAGAATAGACACTTGAGAAACACCCCTAACAATCCAGAACTAACATTCTACAGAACACCAACATGCCTTCTGGAAAACTGAGGGTTAAGGGGGTGCGGTGAAGAAGGCCTGAGATAAATGAGAAAGTGATTAAGGTATTTACTTTCTTTGGAGCAATACACACACACACACACACACACACACGTATACATATATACATACATATATATACAAGTTCTGTCCGGAAAAAAGTCCAACCATTGTTAATACAATTAGAATGGTTTGCGCAACATCAATGTAACCTGGCAGCCTAGGAAAGTGAACAGGAATGTACATGCATGACCAATGACGACTTCACTATACTAGTCAGTGCGGGTGGTAGACGCTGTTGAGCAAGCATGTGTGGCCATCACATTCAAACTGACTTAGCGAATAGAGCAACAAATCTACATCAAATTTTGCACTAAGCTTGAACATTCCAACCTGGAAATTATTCGGATGATTCAGAAGGCCTTTGGGGATGATGCAATGAATGCAGTGCAAATAGAAGTGTGGCACAAATGCTTCAAAGATGGTTGAGAACCTGTAGAAAGTGATCCATGTTCTGGAAGTCCTGCAACAAGCAGAATACCTGACAATGTTTTAAACATGTACAGGCTGCAATGAACAAAGATCGGCGAATTACAGTGCAAGAACTAGAAGCTGATCTGGGGGTTCCAAAAACTACTCTGTCCAAGATTTTGACACAGAATCTTGTCATGAAACATATCATGGCAAAATTCGTTCCAATGCTTCTGCTACCAGAGCAGAAGGAACATCGTGCTGCGGTTGCTAATGACTTGATTCAAAGTGCTACCAATGAACCAAATTTCCTCAAGAAGGTCATAACTGGACATGAATAAGGGGGTCTACAGCTATGATCTGGAAACAAAGACCCAGTCATCCCAATGGAAATCACCTGGTTCTCTACACCCAAAGAAGGTGCAGCAAAGTTGCAGCAAGATCAAGACCATGTTAACTTTTTTTTTGTTTTTTTTTTAAGATTTAATTTATTTTTAGAGGGGAAGGGAGGGAAAGAAATATCAATATGTGGTTGTCTCTCGTGCACCTGCAATGGGGGACTTGGCCCGCAACCCAGGCATGTGCCCTGACTGGGAATCAAACTGGCAACGCTTTGGTTCACAGGTCAGCGCTTAATCCACTGAGCCACATCAGCCACAGTTTAACTGTTTTTTGATTGGGAAGGTGTAGTCCATCACGAGTATGCCTCTCCCAGCCAAACAATTAATAAGGAGTACTACCTCAATGTTCTTTGTAGGTTGAGAGATGCAATATGACAAAAAAGGCCCCAGCTATGGGCAACTGGTGATTTCGTTTCGTTTCGTTTCGGCAACCGTCCGTCTCGAGAGACGATGGTGTAGCTTCTCAAGAGTCTATCTGCACCGCCGAGAATGGCTGTGCAGTCCGACTTGGGAGTGACACGGTATCTGTCTCCTCCTGTGTTGAATCGACATCTTGCGATGATGCTGGAGTGTCCTCTCCAGTGAAGCTGAAGCTACAGAGCCTGGGCAGGGTGATATGGAGGGTCTGCTGTTGCCCATGCAGCAGATCCCCCCTCTCTTCGCAGCTGAAGGGTCCAAGGGAAAGACGGAGTCAATACAGCTTGGCTTCAGGTGCGCCGCAGGAGTTGCCGGTGTTGACTACAACGTCAAACCGCCTTAGGGACTCCGGCTCCGGATTTTCTGTCGGGGTTTACTCCCTTAGCCTTTCCCCTGAAGAGGTATGCCGCAAGGCAGCGGAGGTTTTTTGGAATCAGAGTTTTCCTTCTCTGATGTGCCCTGACTGGAAGATCGAACCAGCGACACTTAGCTCGCAGGCCGACGCTCAATCCACTGAGCCAAACCAGCCAGGGTTAACTGGTGATTAACAGCTTCATTATGACAATGCACCCACTCACACATCACGTCTCGCGCCGAGTTTTTTGGCAAAACATCAAATCACCCAGGTGACTCAGCCCCTTTACAACTCAGATTTGGCACCCTGTGACTCCTGGCTTTTCCCAAAACTAAAATTACCTTTGAAAAGGAAGAGATTTCAGACCATTGATGAGATACAAGAAATCACAATGGGGCAGCTGATGGCAACTGGGAGAACAGTGTGAGGTCCCAAGGTGCCTACTTTGAAGGGGACTGAGGTATCATTGTCGTAGGTACAATGTATCTTGTATCTTCTTCAATGTCTTTATTTTTCATAGAGCATGGCTGGACACTTTCTGGACAGACCTCATGTGTATACACACCCATATATACATAAATATGTACACACACACATATTTAAGATTAAGAAACTGACTATGGAAAATAAATAAGATAGTAAACAGAGCGTAAATAATTTCCAATATACATGTTATCACAATAAATGAAAATGGACTGAGGTCATCAATCAAAATATGAGAGTCTCTTCAGCTGGATAAAAATAATCATCAGTGACATACTTTGTAAAAGAGAGCGCAGAAAGATACTAAAAGGTTGAAAATAAAAGGTTAGGGAGAAGTTATATTAGGAAATATAAATGCAAGTTGGTAGATGAACTCTTTTTTTTTTTTTTTTTTAAGGCCCTATTCATGAATCATTCAGATTCTTCCTGCTCTGGGCTCAGCTCTCTGCTGATTCCAGTACAGTACTGCATGAAAGTTCACACGATAAGGAGTATCTGTCTATTTTCCTTTTAGGACTTCAATTTGTTTTCTATTATGACCTGGTTTTTCTTACCTAAAATGGCACATGCAGGTTCAACTTTGCTTTGAAGCTCAGCTGTGTATTTTTAAAATGTTTTATTTTTACCTAGCATTTCTACATATTTGAAAAAAGGAGCTCACCCAGTCTGCCATTTTGTCCAGCAAGTCCCTAAAACATGTACTCTAGGTTAAATATGAATGAAAACAAAGGCCAAGTTAATTTCTTCATCTGTTATGAAATGATAAGCCTCAACTGTTAAGGCTATGAGAACTAAAATGATGTCTTAGGATAGTTCTTGGTGCATATAAAAAAGAAATTTTAAAAAATTCAAATGCTGCCCAATGAACTTATCAATTTTACATTCTACTTAAAGAAAATAAAGGCTGAACCATAAGGACAGAGTGGGAATTCTTAACATTTTTCCTATTCCAGCTTTCACTGGGCTGCAGCTGCTGTGGGAGTAAAGATGCTTCCTCCAAAATTATTGAGACTACAGGCAACTAGTAGAGGATCAAATACCAGCAACAAAATTCAATTATCCTGAAGTCATTCAGTTAGGAAAGTGACCATTACTTTCTCTGTGATTTGAGCTGGGGACCTGGAGTCCATTATTCTATTCTGATATCTACCACTAACATTTTGGTTGACCTTCATCATTTCTCAGTATTTTCATTTCTTCTTAAAAGTAAAGTTAGGCTAGAGGATGTTAAAGATCTCTTATCCTTCTAAGTCTGATTCCAGAATAAGAGGTTTAGAAAAATTTCACTCCAGATTCTTTCTTTCTATGAATGCAAAATGATAGCTTAAATTATTAAACAATTGTGACATCTTATTACTGTTTCCCCCAGGCAAAAAATAATAAAACCATTAGGATAAAGAATAAATCCTAGTTAAACAAAGAGCAAACAGCTTAATTTCCTCATATTTTACTTTTTTCCCAATTCTCCCACAAGGGTGTTTTTATTGATTTTAGAGGAAGAGAGAAAGACAAATACCAATCAGTTACCTTCCATTCATGCCCCACTCGGTAACTGAATCTGCAACCTTTTGGTTCACAGCACAATGTTCCAACCAACTGAGATACCCAGGCAGGGTTCCTCATATTTTAAAGTGGTTTTACAAAATAATGAAGAGGCCCTGGTGCGATAACTCAGTTGGTTGGAGCATTGTCTTGATGTGCTAGGATTGTGGGTTCAATACCCAGTCACTGTACATACAGGAGTCAACTAATGAATGCATAAATGAGTGGAGCAACAAAATCGATGTTTCTCTCAGTCTCAAATCAGTAAAAAAATAAAATGGAAAAGGCTTCAAAATAAATGGCCTTGTTTCTGGGATATTAACTACTTAAACCATTCAAGTGAGAATTAAGACTATGAAAGGGATTGTGCCTTCTTTATTATACCTTCCCAAGTAAGTAATGATTGATTTCACCACAATGGTTTGGTCATAACATTTTCCCTTAAGAATACAATGGTTCTAATTCCAGACCAAGGAATTATTGGGCTGGCCAAAAAGTCAGTTTAGCTTTTTCCATAAAACAAAAGACACATTTTTAATTTTCACCAATAACTTTATTGATTTGGATATTTTGAGGATGTCGGCTACCTCCCGCATGGTATAACATTTTCAATTAAGTCTCGATTTGATTGCTATCAACTTCAATTGGTCTACCTGACCGTGGAGCATGTCCAGACAGAAATCTCCAGCACGAAACTTCCCAAACCACTTTTGACACGTTTGATCCATCACAACACCTTCTCCATACACCACCAAATCTTTTTTTTCATTTCAGTTGTTTTTATCTTTCTTGAAATAATAAAGTATAATGTGCCAAAAATGTTGCATATTTTCTTCCATCTTCAATATTAAAATGGCTGCACAAAAATTCACCAATTTTGATGTTTTTTTAAAAATGCACACTGGTATGACAGCTGTCACAATACAATCTAACTAAATTGTTTCCAATGAAGTTAAAGACAACTAAGCACTACTAGAGCCATCTTACAGGAAAAAAAAAAATTGGCCAAACCAACAGTATCATAAAATCACAAATTTAACCAACAGCATGCCAAAGATGAAGACAAACATCCACATCCTTTACATACACTGTCCTCAACAAATGTCCTTAAAAGTCCATAAGGAATGCTTACAGTTTATTTTCTACACCCCTATGTCAACTTTTATAATGAACATGTATAATCTTCAAATAAAAAGTTAAAAAATAATAATCAGTTGACTTATACTTGATTTGCTCTGGAGGACTACAATTCTCTGGGTAAAACCCAAGGGGAAAGAATAGTAAGATGGCAGGTGAAAAACTGCTTCAGATGGAGATAAAGCAAAAGAGTTAAAAAGGTGTTTTATGTTTTTTAACCTAGCCACCAGAACAGAAAAGGAAACAAATATTCATTCAGGACAAAAAGTCAATCCAGTAAAGATAGGCGGCACTTTGGGTTGGTGCTGCTAAATACATCTTCTAGGAATCTGAGCATGGCAGATAATTCAAGACTATACAAAATAAAAACATTAAAAATCGTCAAGTTGGTTTGGTTATGTGAGCATATCATATCACCTTCAAAATTCCAAAAAAGTAAAGTAAAATAGAGAAAGAGGTAAATAGCCCAATTGCTTGAAATATAAACTACCACTATCTAATAATTCTAGCCAAATCTAAGGCAAAATTTATTAGGAGGAATTCGGCAAACACCTGAGCTCTTTTAATTCTTTCTAATAAACTCTTCAGGCTTCAGTTTCTTCATTTTTAAATGAAGTCCAGCCCTGGCTGGTGTAGCTCAGTGTATTGAGCCCCGGCTTGAGAAAAGAAAGGTTGCCAGTTCGAATTCTCGTCAGGGCACATACCTGGCTTGTGGGCCAGGTCCCCAGCTGGGGGCATGTGAGGGGCAACAGATGGATGTATCTCTCACACATTAATGTTCCTTTCCCTCGCTTTCTCCTCCCCTTCACCCCTCTCTAAAAGTAAATAAATAAAATCTTTAAAAAAAAGCAGTATCTGAAAAAAATATTGGAAAGTAAAGTGAGGGCCATTTCGGCTCTAAAATTCACAATTCTTTATCTCTTCCTCTCTTTCATCAATATAGATATATTATCAAATAAGCACTGGTCTAGAAAAACTGATTCTAACTTCAAAAAAATTATTTAATTATGGGTATTTCCTTTAGGTATCATACCCAAGTTAACATTTACTAAGCATCTATATGCCAAGCAATACTACTAAAGATAAACAAGACATAATTCTAGCCTAAAGGGAATTTACAGTTTATAAGAAGCAAAAGACAAATTAATTCCTATATGGAATAATAAATGTTACAGAAAAATGATAGTACTAGCACAAAGGGATTACCCAACTTGGGTGCTGTATATAAGGGGTAGGAGTGGGGAATTTCATGAAGACGTTAATACTGAAACAGTTTTAAAGATGATTATGAGGCAGGTAGACATAGATGGAACAGGTATAGATGGGGCTGCAGAGGAAAAAGCACAACCACAAGTGTGGACACACAAACTGCACAAGAAAGCAGGTCACACTGAAGAGATAACAAAAAATTGAAAAACAGTACAGTAGAAAACGAGGCTAAAAATAGCAGCAAGGAGTCACATCATGGAGCACCCTGTCACTGTGTTGACATCATGGAGCACCCCTGTCACTGTGTTGTTTGATCTTTAGGACAAAAAGCAATTTAAGGCTTTCTAAAAAGGTAGTAACATAATTCAAGTAGAAAGATGCCCTTGTTGAAACTTTGAAAAGCAGACTAAAGAGGAACTAGATGAAAGACAAGACGACTACTTAAAGTATAATGACCAGACTTTGAGGTAGAGAGAAATAGCAAGTAAGCAAGGAGGCTAGAATAACACCCAAGTTTCTGGCTCCAGAAACAAGAAAAAAATGCTCTGGAAATAATTTAAAAGAAGCAGTTGGCATTTAGTTGTTGTATTTATCTTCTAATAGTAATAACTAAACAATACCTCAAATTTTTAAAAAATAAAATTCTCGTAACTTCATTAGATAGTGTTAACAAGAGATGAGCAGTCAAAAGGTTGTTTTTTGGACATTGTCGAACAACTGGAACATAAACGATCACATTTTAACAATACATTTAGAGTTTTAAAAGAAAGTAATAACAGGAAGTTGTTTGCAGTGATCTATCTGCCCTCAGTATTTAATATATACCTATATCTATATTTACTTTTAGAATTGTTAAGGCAGGTATATAAAATACTCATCTGCAATTGGGACAGTTGGCATTAAGTGTCTTCTAAGGTTCTATGATTCTAAAAATGAGTTGCTGAATTTACTGACCTTCTAGTTCTATGGGGTTCTACACCGTGCAACTTTTATAGACCAGTAGAGGGCTGCAACAGCTCATAGAAAATGGTTAGGCAGCTTTACTTGCATCTCTGGCATTGGGAGCTGAA